>NW_020220532.1:0-6384 GCF_003070985.1 Temnothorax curvispinosus | reverse complement strand
GCTGATGCACCACACGTACGACATTTAGACTGAATATTTTTTGTATCTTCGATAGCACGTTGCATGTGTGCCAAACCTTCCTGTAGAAGTATGTCTATGTTTACATTGCACATTATTGTTTGACGCGAATGCATATTACCGCAAGAACAAGACCTAGTAAACACGCAACTAGGTTCATTTTTAAACAGATGTTCGGCTAGGTGAGCGGCATTGCAATTAGCGTTTAATCTTTTAATATCACGTGTATACCATTTAATCGCCTCAGAAAAAAGTGGCAAATTTTGCAAAATGATAGCTCGTTCTTCGTAATGCTTTGAGAGTATTCTTCCACTTTCTAGAATAGATCGCGCCAAATGAAAAATACCCTCAGATGACGGAATTGCATCCCGATATGCTGCATGCGCTGCAATTCCATTGGCGAGGAGCTGCACAATCGAATCGATAGCGCATGTTTCCACCACACTCATTAATGTCTGTCCTTGTTTGACCGGTTTGCATTTACTACCATTAATAAGAAGAGGTAAATTAAATGATTTTGTATTTTTTAAGTAATCCCATTCTGGGCATTTATCGAGATAGGATGGTTTAGAACGTTTTACAGATACAGATTTGGGATCTTGCAAACAATCATCAACGTTATCTGAACTTGTCAAACCGTGCCAATTTTCACGTATATTCCAAATATTACATTTGGAATTGTTTGCGTTTGTGTCAAGTCCATTTGTCAAGTTTGCTTTAGAAAAATCTGTGTCTAAAGCAGGTACATTATCGTTACTTCTTATCGAAATATCCGATGATACGTCTATTATATTACTTTTTATGTTTTCAGAACAATTTTCATAAGATTGTTTCAAATTTTCCTTATTATTGTCTTCGGATTCTACATCACTTTTATCCATGCTAGATATAGAGAATTTGAGATTGCTTGCATTATCGACATCCATCGGATTTTGATCGTATGTCGTGTTATTCGAGTGCAGTGATGCATCTTTTGTTGCAATGTCATGTTCATTGGAGGCTAAAGTAATTTTTGCATCGAGAAAATCTAGATGTTGAACAATAAATTTGTCAACTCTTATTGGAAGTTGACCTTTAAAACCTCGATGTTTCAAATCGCAAAATTCCGCCTCGACTGAAGAGGAAGATGCAATAGCGCTGGATCTTTTGAAATATTGGCGCATTATGCCTGTCCATATAGGTATATATGGTAATAAACGCGTTTTGACTTGTTTTACAAATTCCGGATTGTAACACGCATTTATAATGTTGCCATGTTCTGATTTGTCAGCGATTCTTTTCGCGGCATCTAAGATAGAATTACTCCACTCCATCCAATCGGCACTATCAGAATTCATTTTCATATAATCGGTAAAGGGTTCGCTCTCATCACTCTTATCGCTCTCTTCACTTTCATCGTTATTATCATCATCATTTATAATGGTGTCTATCTTATCATTAATATTGCCTTTTATAATATTATTTAAATACTGCATGCGTAGGTCTGACATCAATTGCTTTCCATCTGCCGTGCAACCTATAGTTTTACTTAATCCTACAATTAATATCGATTCTATCAGATTTTCTACCTCTTTAAAAGACTCCATTTGATATGCCTGACCAATACAACGCAGATTAAATACTCGTACTAACATTTTTTCTTTTCCTTTTAAACATTTCCATTTGGCCACCATTTTAATCAGGTGACTGATATCTAGTCTGATATAGCAAGTTGGAAGTAGACTAATATTTCCTAAAATTGCAGTGTCGTAACATTTTTGCAAATAGTCTCGAAAGTCGACGCATTTTGCAAAAACGTCCGAAACCGCGATTAAAAGAGCCCATCCGAAATCCGTCACTACCGTGCGTGGAATAGGGACATTTCTGGCAATAATATTGCGTAAAAAGAAAGAAATTATTAAAGCCCGGTGATCGGCTGAAATCATTTGAAATATTGGCACACTGCCATCTTTACTAACTAAAACGCATTGGTACAAAAATACTGGCGAATCTTGCGATGATTCGCGTTTAACTATTCCACCTGTAGCGTCAATAGTTAAAAATGCCTCTGGATCCCTTTTACATCGTGCTATGTATAAGAGTTGTTGTTCAGGGGTCCAGTACATGCAATAAAACGGCAATAAACCAATATTAATAATTGATCCTATGTATTGTTACGTCCCGATAGATCGCGGCCGCGAAGGGGGGCGGTACTCGGATCGTTTATACGAGACTAGTCGCTTTTCGGGTTATCAAGCCAAAGGGCTCTATCCGGGGATACCTGCGACCGAGGTAATTCGCTATCCAGACGCTCGTCACCAAATCGTTTGTCCGATCCGCACCCTCACTGGGAGATTTAGATTCGGTAATTCTTCACCGTACCGTTGATTCAGAGGATTCGTCAGAAATCGTTCAAACGGCTCTTCTACTCTAGTGCATGCGTAACATTCGAAAGCGGGCCGACAGTCGGCTAGAACCTTACTGCACTCGCTACACGTGGGGAACTCTATTCGCGGCCCGTATTGCACGAAATGCCTGAGAACGCCTTCAAAATCTTGCCGGAAGGGCTGGTATTGGCCGAGCTGGCAATCTTCACAAATAATGACCCCCGTAGTTTTATTTTGGAAAAACAATGACCAGACACAGATTCCCGTCATTAACCATGCTCTGATAGGGCTAGGGGGTGAAACTACCTCCGGAGGCTGCCGATTTACGGGGTGTCCGGGACACATGAACAATGAGGTGCTAAACTCTAGTTTGCGAAATGGCAATTATCGTGGATTCGCGTTCCAAATATTGGTCTCCTCCCTCGTGTTCCACCGAACGTTTTACGTTAGAGAATATTTCACAGCACGTGGTACACGCGGAGGGACTCTGGATTTCTCCGATTACGACGTCGCACGAATCGCACTCTTCGACCTTGTATCGGTAACCGATATGCATATAATGGCGGACTAAGCAGTCGTACTGGCGGCGTTGTGGGCCCGTTAGGTCTCGGAAACACTCTTCACAGAGGTAGTGTTTGCTGTTACGATTTTGATGGCAGATGGTAAAGACGCACACGGCGCGCGATAACCAATTCCGCCGCGCAATTCTAGAGGCCAATGGGGTGAGTCGGCGCGCGGGGCGTCGCGTGCGCGGCTCGCTCATGCCGTTTGCTTAGCGCCTAGGGGCGTCGTCACTTACCTTTAGTCGAGTTCCAATGGGTGATTCGCGGTGCCCCAGTGTTCTGGTGGTGAAGCGTCGAACCACAGGTGTAGAATCTCGGCGCGGCGCTGGATCAGGCGGATCCGGCGGGGGTCGTCCTTTTTGATTGAAGCGATGAATTCCCAAGATGGGACTGGTGGTGGCTTGTCGGAATCTCTCCCCGGTGTGAAGGTGATCGGGGTTAGCCGATAGTTCTGGGCCTTCCGAAATGCTTGGTAATCTGCTCGAGACTCGGCCTTGTCCAGTGGAACGTAGATGTATTGTATACTTTTAATGTTAATTTTGCGCACTGAAGTTACGTTCTCGAGTTTTGGTCTCGCATCCGCCTTGCACGCGGAACTCGCGACGAAGTACTTTTCGTATTCAGGATCGGGCGTGTAATCGGAAAGGACTCCTAACAATGGATTCGGAGGGGTCCCGAACAAAAGGCGGTTGAGCCTGCGGGTGCGTACCTTGAGTCCGCTTCGTCGCGTCTTGGGCATTTGTTAACAACTGAGTGAGGTCAAAAGACAAATTCGCTTCGGTTGACTCTCCTTGCTCGTGGCGAGAAAGCGTGCTGCTCGTACAGCACTGCCCCTCTCCAGACACCCACGGACGGTAGCGTGCCGCTCGTACGGCACTGCCTCGTACGCAGATGTGGCACAAGGGGAGGACCGGTGATTCGGATGCCTTCTTATAATTACTAAAATACCCACAGGCGGAGACGTGCCGCTCGTACGGCACTGGGCTCGTGTGTGGATGTAGTATAAGTGGGATCAGTGGAGGATGTGCGAAGAGGTGTAAGAATTTGTAGAGTAAGATATTGTATAAAAATGGTTGTATGTTACGATAATTTTACATAGGACATCTATGAGCTGACATGTGATTACAAAAGTAACAAGATTACAATCAAGAATATATATATATTTATATAATTGTCGAGTGAAACGAACGTATGGCGTATTTCTATATGACACGCAATTCTTTATGTAGTGAGAGAGCTGAAGGCTCTGGGTTTGGTAACGCACGTGGAGATAGGAAGATTCTCGATGTGGAAATAGGAAGGTTCTGGATTCAGAGAGACTCGAGAAGGATTCAGTGGTTACTTAACTGGAGAGTCCGTGATCGAGGTAAGACTCCGGAGAACTGAGAGCGTCCCTTGGGATGGTCGTCCTTATATTCCTGTTTTTCCGATGGCGGGGGTGGTCGAGTGGAAGGGTTGACTGAGTGGAAAGGTTGAGTTGCGTCATCGGCTTCGCTTTCGATTTCTCTCCTTATATGGGCATGGCCTGAGTTTTCTTCCTTTTGTTGCCTGAGTGGAAGGGTTGAGTTGCGTCATCGGCTCCGCTTTCGATTTCTCTCCTTATATGGTCATGGCCTGGGTTTTCAGGAAGGGTCTGGGAGATTTTAGGTTTGCGTTACTTGCGAGTTACTTTCCTATGGCTAAACCCTTTTGGGCATTGCGACTTATTTGTTGTATATACATTATTGGAATAGGCCAAGCCTATTGCGTATCGTGACTTATCTTCTATATTTATATGCTAGTGGGTAGGTTAAGCCTATCGCGTAGGTCGTGACTTATCGCTAGTGTGGTAACTTATTTAGTGGTAACTCTACTGTCGGTAAGTCATGCTAGTGAGTGAGGTAACTTATTCAATGGTGATCCTACTGTCGGTATTCGGTGGTAATCCTATTGTCGGTAAGTCATGCTAGTAGTATGGTAACTTATTTGGTGGTAATCCTACTGTCGGTAAATCATGCTAGTAAGTATGGTAACTTATTCGGTGGTAATTCTACTGTCGGTAAATCATGCTAGTAAGTATGGTAACTTATTCGGTGGTAATCCTACTATCGGTAAGTCGTTGTTCTTATGAGTAAGGTCTGACTGAAGTCTTCCTACAATCTAAAAAAGGTTTCAAATTTTCCGGGCGTATGAGAGGGTGGACGTAACAGTATTTCCCATATTTTGCATAGTTTAGTAAATTTAACACAGGATTGCTAAATATTAAACCGTGTTGGTTTAACAATCTTTCTTCCTTAGCTTTACGCAAAACTGCGGAGGAAGGAAGTATCGGAGGACTTTTGTCTCCGAACTCCTTCAAACGTTTAGCCTCTTCTCGGCGATAAATTATAGCCTCTTTGCGTTGTTTAATCATCACATCCGCTGCTACCGCACGTCGATTTCTCTTTAGTTGTCTTTTTTTGCTATGTCTCGTGGAACATATATTTTTTGCTACACATTTAAAAATAACATCTGTATTTTCGCTTGGCATTCTGAGCAACGTGCCTTCGATGGTTGCTGCACATTCGATACAATTACCTCGAAAAAATATATAACAGCGCGCTTCATTATTAAGGTGGACATTATGCTTTTTGAATGAAAAAACGCAATCAAGTTTATGTTGTTGCCACAGTTTCTCTGCGACAACGTCAGTCCAGCCGGATTGCATAACCCAATAAACGCGCTTATTATATATCTTTTTTACGGGTTTTATTGCCTGCCATTTTTCTGCAGATACAACAATATTTAACTCTTTTCGGTGTAAAGTTATAGAAGATGCAGATGCATTCGACATAACGGAATTTTCAGAATCGGTAGTATTATCCAGTTTTTTCGCGCCTTGATCATTTGGCGCGATGCCAAAATGATGCAGTATTTGATTTTTATATCCATTCCGATTTTCGTTTATAATTACGTATATGTGTTTTGCTGTTATATTAGAATTACGTTCACGCATCTTATGTGAAATAGTGGTATAAACCGGCGCAGAGGGTGGATATAGCTTGCCATTATTGTCAAGGGTACGACATTCGTCCTGTAACAAAATTTCTAAAAGAATAGATTTATCGTACATGATTCTCTTATATCAGTACAATCAGACACGCTAAAATACGTTAATGTGCGCTGCAGAACACTGCGAGAGAAACTTTTCTCAATGCTACCTAGAGACAGTCGAAACAAGAGAGAATCTGAATAGGTCTCCGTGAGCCGTGAGCTGTGACGGCGTGAGCGCTGTGCTTATATAGCCCTGCCTCCACTCGTTATCCCCACCACACGCGCCTGTTAGCGGCCGAGCGCCACCTAGAATCTCTGTCTAGCGTGCACAGCTTTGTGACTTTAGTGCACCACGTGCACCACGTGCACCACGTTTTTACTATTACATTAAATAATATACATTATATTTTGTCAGGGGTAGTACA
>NW_020220531.1:0-2178 GCF_003070985.1 Temnothorax curvispinosus | reverse complement strand
GTTTGTGCCGGATACATTTTTCAACAACTAAAAACTATTCCTGCTGTTTGCATTTTATTTATTTTTCATATTTAAATTAAAATTATACAAGGATTGTAATTTATGTTAAAAACTAATCTTTCACTGAAAACAAATATCATACAAATATATCACTGATATTTATTTCAGCTTATACTTCCGGCGCAACCTACTGTGATAAATATTCCAGAATCTCTGGCACAGCATTTCACTACGACGCAGTTTACGAATATCCCAGAGAAACCTTAATTCTCATATCGCAGTTTACGAATGTCTCAGAGAAACTCTCTGATTGTGTCGATTAATTATCGAACGGAAAAAGGAAAATACAATAGCAATGTTTTTTTTACGTATCAGGATAAGCTGTGATTATATAAAAAAAGAAAGAAAAAAATAACGAAAAACAGAACCGAGCAGGAACAGGACGCAACTGTATTTCTAGACAGTCTGATTTTGTAAATTATTCTACGAGGAAAACACTTGTGTATTATATATATATGTATATGCGGATATGCGATATACAATTTGATATGATATATGATCTATGACGTTTGTTTATTACTATGTAAAGTGACAGACTTCGAAATTAAACATTAATTACTGTTAATCGTGGCGTTTTGAATTTACTCTTTTTCTTTTCTTTTACCTAAAGAGGATCATGAGAAAGTGAGAAAATTCCAAACGCTGCGAGAGTGCAGACACAATGGACATCCGAATTTTACAAAACGTGAAAAAACATTCGTCTTTTCTCATCTCTAAACTCCTCAGACCGTGTTAATATTTAAACAAAATAATTTACACGTCACTCATAGAGCTAGCGCGATAAAAAAATAAGTTAACATTCGTTGAAACAACATTATACATTTATGCCTAACAACAATTTTTTGTGCTTGCACTCGCGAATCTCTTGCCGACGTGATACTCGATTTTCTCACACAGAATTTCTTGCTATAAGACACAAAGGGGAGTTTACTTCTTGCGGAAAATACTCGACATGCTGGGCGATTCAATTTTCTGTTGAAGAGATCTTGTTCATCTTCTGGCGCATATCCTTGGCAGACATTCACCGTCGTCATCGATAGGGAAAACCCGGAGCTCGTCGAGTGTCCTGGAATGAAGATAATTTTTTTACAAACGTTTAAACATTTTTCGTTATCGAGAAAATGTGTACAGGATACATAATGTTTCTAGAAAAGTATTCAATGGTCCAAAGATATCGAAATTCAGAAATATTCTACCAAATCTACTATGGATTATTGCGACTGTAGATTACAATTATATAATCACAGTAATTTCAAATCCAGGTCGCTGCCTGGTCTGCCGAGATCAGGAGATCTTTTTTTCGGCAATCAAAAATTCCAAGAAAATTAGCGTGTCGCTATAATAATGAGGGATGTTCGAAAGATTGCACCGCGTGATAAATTACAGTAATAAAATATAAAATTTCTTATATTTCTTTACCTCTGTATGTCTTATAGTTATTAATTCGTCAATTATTATAAGCTGAAGAAAATAAGCTGAAGATATATAATTAGTAATCCTTAAGATATATGTAGTAATCCTTAAGTCCTAAGAAATTAATCAATCATAGTTAATTATTTTTCTCACATTCGATTGTGATTGATCAATTTCTCACAGCAGATCTTAATGGAACACTTAATAAAGTTGTAGGGTAGTATTTCATTGTCGGATCTTTTATATTTAAGGCCGGCTGGAGTAATCTTAAGAGAGAGAGAGAGATGTTATAAACTAATCACTCGATTGTTAGATATAACAGAGCCGTATATATTATCAACCTTAAGCCATTGTCTTGAAATAAGAACCGACTATGTATACTAGCCTTAATTTTACTCATTAATTGTTCGTTGCTTAGCAAGGAAGATTTTACAGAAAAATATATTGCTCTTTTTCTTACCTATATAACAGGAGATGAGGTAATATGCGAAATCGAAATATATACGCAAGCCGTCCGCGACTTCTCTGCATATATTTACTTCGTTTACTGTCTTCTCTATGGTATACGGTATTATTCACTTTACTCCGTTGAGGTTTCTGTTCGTAATATTCTCGGTTCGGAATATTCGTAAACTGCGTCGTAGTACAATGCTATGCTAATCTGACAAATAAATTGAAAATAGGTTAAGCACGTTTCCCGTGTTG
>NW_020220530.1:0-1968 GCF_003070985.1 Temnothorax curvispinosus | reverse complement strand
TTTATCGATATACTTTTCTTGAGTGATCATCATGGCTCTCGTTTCCCTATCTTTTTGGATATTTATACCTAGAAAATTCTTTGGCTTTCTCAAGTTAATCATTTCAAATGAATTCAGTCTTTATTTCCACTAATTTTTTGCTGACGTTGCTTGCCAATACATCGTCAACGTATATAAGTAAAATGACTTCAGATTTACCCGAATTCCATGTAAACAAGCAAGGATCGTAGTCATCATTTACCAACCCTACAGAATTTGCCACCTCGGTAAACCTTTCGTTCCATCTTTTAGGACTGATTCGTAACTCATAGAGAGCTTTGTTAAGTTTGCACACTTTAGACCCTCGTAGTTCATCTGAAACTTCCATTCTGTCTGAAATTTCCATGTATGTACACAACGTCTTCTATCGTTCCGTTAAGAAAAGTAGTTTTTACATCCAATTGGCATACATCAAGATCATGAAAGTTTATTAGGGCCAGTACCGTTCGTACGAGTATCAGTCTAGAAACTAGTGCGTATGTTTCTTTCAAATCGTATGAGTTTGTATCTTTAAATCCACGTGTCACTAACCTTGCTTTGTATTTAATAGGTTCAAAAGCGTCGTTCTTTCGCTTAAACATCCATTTCGAATCAATGATGTTTGGCTTTTTACCATTTTTCCCGGCGATCTATTAAAGACCATACTTCATTTTTCTCCATGGATTTCATTTAATTCAACTCATCGTTAATTACCTTAATCTACTCGTTTTTCTCTTTAGATTGTATGGTTTGTTTGAATGTTTGAGGATCGTTATTGATTTTTGCGTGTAAACAATGTAATATTTCATCGTCTGAGGTGTATTTTGTTTTTCCAAATTCTTTTTTTAGAGTCGGAAATTCATATTTTTTCGAAATTTTCGTAGCATCTGTAAGCTTAATAAAACTTGTATCAATAATTTACCGACTTTGAGTAGCATAACCCTGCTTAAAAAGTCAGATAAGAAACGAAAAAAAAATTCAAATCACGTGCGGCATGCATACACGCCCGTGCACGCGCCGCATTGTAACGGTAGAACGAACGAACCGCGTAGTAAAGACCATGGTGTATCCCAGTACGTAGATAAGAACCATCGAAATTGGGATGAACGAAGACCGGAGTTATAATTCGCTTACAATACGGTGCGGCACGAGGCAACCGGATACACCCCCGCATACCTGATCTATGGTCGCGAGCCGGTATCCCCTCTCAACCGAGACGCCGCACCGAATAGCGCCGCACCGCTGCTCGACGAAACGCGCCGACACCTCGAGGAGGCCTTCGAACTCGCGAGAATACATCTCGCACACGCGTTTTAGCGTCAGCAAAAGTATTATAACTTACGGCGACGAGCGTGGAAATCGAAAATTGGAGACTGGCTATGGAAACGCGAATACCCACTCTCCAATAAAGCCGCAGCGTTAAACGCCAAACTCGCACCGAAATTCAGAGGCCCCCTCGAGGTGCACCGAATCGTATCACCTGTAATCGTGAATCTGCGCGATAAAAGCGGAAAATGGATTCGACATATCCACGTTCAAGAACCGACCAGAACCCTTCACCCCTCCAGACGACGAAACCGAGGAAGAAAATACCGCCGAAGAGCGAGAGCAACGGCGAAAACGACGCCGAAAACAACGTCGACCTCGACGACGACACCGACGACGACAACGGATTTTAAAAACTTCCCTCGTGCCCCCCTTCCGCCCGTTAAACAATCGAGACAATAACAATATAAACGAGCCCCGCAAACGAATCAACACACTAGAGTCTTGATTTCCAAGGTGGAAATATCGACGATAAAGAAAGACATCTTCGCCAAGATCGACGAGCTCCTCGCCGAGCCCGTCACCTACAACCCGGCCTGCCCTGACTTCGGAACCATATGGACAAGGCTGTTTGCAACAGGATCCTCCGCCACCGCCGCCGCCAAGGCCTCGAGACCCGTAGCC
>NW_020220529.1:0-4838 GCF_003070985.1 Temnothorax curvispinosus | reverse complement strand
ATAGTCGAACCTCGAACACAGCAAATGGCAAGAATTGTCATACCAGATGACAAAAATGATTCAAAAACGACAGATACAGACATCAAAACCGAAGATGATTACGCTAATACTGAAGAGGAAGCAAGTGAAAAAGAAGAGGAGGCAAGTGAAGAAGAAGAGGAGGCTAGCAAGAAACCGCGCAAGAAACGTGAAAAGCGTATGGTCGAAGTTAGAGCTGATAGCATTGCAAATCAAACGCGAAGCAAAACACAATGTGTTACATCAATGACTAGCGTACAATTATGCGCAAGTGCGTTTATTGCAAATGTTGAATTACCTACAACACTTGAAGAAGCGAAAACATCTCCAGATGCGAAGAAATGGAAATTGGCAATGGCAGAAGAGCTTGACTCGCTCAAACGTAACAAAACCTGGACGCTCGTCGAAGCACCAAAGGATCGTAAGCCAATTCGTAATAAATGGATCTTTCGTTTGAAAATCAAACCAGACGGAAGTGTTGATCGGTATAAAGCGAGACTTGTCGTAAAAGGGTGCTCGCAGAAACCAGGTATTGATTTCTCAGAGACGTTTTCACCAGTAGCACGATTTGATTCAGTGCGTACGTTACTAGCAGTGGCAGCAGCGAAGGATTTCGAAATAGTCCAACTAGATGTCAAGACCGCATTCTTACATGGCAAACTTACAGAGACGGTTTATATGGAACAACCAGAAGGATTCAACGATGGTACGAATCGTGTGTGTCTTCTAAACAAGAGTCTCTACGGTCTTCGACAAGCGCCACGCCAATGGCATGAAGAGTTTGACGACTTCATGACAGAATTTGGTCTTGAACCGACAGATGCAGATCCGTGCGTATACATTTCAGAGGACGGCGAACTAATGGTCGCATTATATGTTGATGATGGTCTCGTATTTGGCAAATCAAAAAGGAAAATCATCAAGTTATTGAAAGCGATGCAACAACGATTCGAGATAACAAGCTCGGATGCGACATTTTATCTTGGCGTCGAAATTATACGTAATCGAGAAGAGAAAACCATACGGTTGGTACAGACAGCATATGCAAAAGCTATACTCGAGAAGTTTGGAATGACAAATTGTAATCCGATAGCTACTCCGGCAGATGCAGGCACTACATTGAAGACAAACATCAATGAAGATTCCAGAAATGTGCCATATAGACAACTTGTTGGGTCGTTAATGTATTTAGCAGTTGTGACACGACCAGACCTGGCATATATAGTGGCGACTCTCTCAAAATTTCTTCAATCGCCAACAGATGAGCACTGGAACGCTGGCAAGCGTGCCTTGAGGTATCTAGCAGGTACAACGGACTTCGGAATCACGTATGGATGCGACAAGTCGAATGAGCTGATCGCATATTCGGATGCAGATTGGGCGAATTGTGTCGACACGCGAAGAAGTATGAGTGGTGTTGTGCTCTTACTCAATGGTGGACCAGTCACTTGGTTCTCACGCAAACAAGGAGTCGTCGCGACATCAACAACCGATGCGGAATACGTAGTAGTACATGACGCAGGAAAGGAGATTGTATGGGTTAGAAGACTACTAAAGGAGATCGGATGCAATCAAGATAAACCAACTACGTTATTTTGCGACAATGCAGCAGCCGAAAAGCTCATTGCAAATCCAATACTTCATTGCAGAACTAAACACATCGACGTAAAATTCCATTATACCCGTGAGTTGGTCAAGAGCGGAATAATCGAGATCAAGCATGTAAGCAGCAGTGGACAACTCGCAGACATATTTACGAAGCCACAAACGAGGAATCTTTTTGAGGCTAATCGGAAGCTACTTGGAGTATACATAGCGAACATTTCAGCGAGTGGGAGTGTTGAATATGGCGCTCTAGCGCCTTGAAGCGCCTCTATGTTCGCACAGACACGCCACGCATGCTAGGGAAAATTAAAGTTCCGTTGCGTGAGCGCTTACTGCGTTTCACTATATACTCTCACTATCTATGTACTCTACTTGTCTTGTCGTTCGTTCGTTACGTTGCAGTGTGTATAAAGTTTCTTTTCGTTGCATTACCTTTTCCAAAAAGACACACTGCCTATTGTATTCAACTCTTATAATTACACGTATCTTAACCACAATACCTGGCGTAAGTCATTACATAACCCTGCGCAACAAGAAATTTACTACGTTCACAACAGTTTGAGTATAAAGTTGTGTCTGAATTGTCTGTTGATCTGATAAACTGGCATTTTATTCCTCCGAGTGCGCCTCATTTTGGAGGTATTTGGGAGGCTGGTATAAAATCGACTAAATACCACTTAAAGCGAATAGTAGGAAATGCGTTATTAATATATGAAGAGATGTATACCGTATTGACCCGAATTGAATCATGTCTTAATTCTCGTCGTACCGCAATATCCAGTGATCCAAATAATCCTTGTGCCTTAACACCAGGCCATTTCCTTATTGTCCTCTCCAAGCTTTGCCTGAGCCAAATCTCACAGAAATTAATGAGCATAGACTTCCTCGATGGCAAAAAGTTCAAACAATGGTCCAACACTTTTAGAAGAGATGATTGACAGAATATTTGACGCAATTGCACCAAAAGACAAAGTGGAAGACGATAAAGTCTCCCTCCTCTCTTACTGGGCGAATCGTGGTATTGAGGGAGGACAACACTCCACCCCTGTGTTGGAAGCTGGCAAAAATCATTGACGTTCACCCTGGAAAGGATTGACTAGTTCGAGTCCTTACATTGAAGACAAAAAACGGGATCATCAAGAGGCCCATCAACAAAATCAGCCTGCTACCGCAGGACTGAACCTCATGTAACATTGAAGAATAATGTATTTTCCCTTCTGTATTCGTAAAATTGACTCATGATTGACTATAGTCAAAGATCTGTAAATTCTGTAATTTACATTTATATCCAATTTATACATTCACGTTAAATCTATTCTATTGTACCCAGTCAACGGAGAAGCATAATTTAGAATTTTAGTTTGTTCGTATTATTTGAATTGTATGAAGTCACCCCAAATAATTATATTTGTAATTTGATTCTAATTGAAATTATATAAGATTTTAATGGCGGGCGGTATGTACGATTTGTATTATCGACAGGACGATCTATGTTGTATTCAGTCACAGGATTATCTTCACCGTCCCGCGCTAACCCCATCCGCTAGTTTAGTGTTTGCCAGGCTCTCGTACAGACTAGATTCCGTTGACTCCTCGAAATAAAGTGACGAATATAAGTTACTTGGAGAGTTATTCTTTCTATCGGCGTTCCATTTCCTCACCAACAAATAAGGAAATAACAATAATTGTTTCTTCAATTAACACAGCTTTGTATCCTCTTGCTAGTTTTTTACAAAAAATTATATCTGATAGCATATCAAAAACAAGAAGTCATGTGAACAATAGTTTTGACTTATATGGTGTGCTTTCTGGTAAGAAAATTTCAAATTCAGATATTTTTATATCTTTGGATGTGACTTCGCTTTTTACGAATATTCCTCTGAATTTAGCATTGGCGAGTATCATCAAAAGGTGGTCACATATTAAAGAATGTTTAGCTGCTATTGGGTTTATATTGTCATCCACATATTTTACCTTCAATAATGTTATATATAAACAAACTTTTGGTACACCCATGGGATCTACATTGTCCCCGATCATAGCTGATATTGTTATGCAAGATTTAGAGGAAATAATACTCAAATCGATTGACTTTGATTTACCGTTATGTCGATGATATAATTATGTCGGTTCCACATGATAAGGCTGAATACATCTTAGATTTGTTTAATAACTACCACGATAGACTTAAGTTTACGATTAAATATGAAAAAAACTGTTGTTTGAGTTTTTTAGATTTACAATTACACATCATTAATGACACCATAGATTGGTATCATAAAGATACTTTTTCAGGTAGATATCTATCTTATTATTCAAATCATCCAGATTGCCACAAAATTGGTACGATATTACAGTTTGGTTGACAAATCTATATTACTGTCCCATCCTATTCCAATCAAAGAATATAAAATTATGCATCGGCTTATTAAGAAACAACGGTTATCTTTTGGATTTGATTTTTAAAGAATCAACTTAAGATTAAACACATTATTCAATGGTAAACTTAAACAGAACAGTACTGTAGATATTATCGACAACAATGAGATCGATGAGAATGATTCAGATAACAAAAGAAGGAAAGTTGGAGAAGAAAAAGAAAGCAAGAAGAAAAAATATTATCATAAAAGAGCTGAGTGTGGAGAAAAGGGAGGGGAAAGAAGAGGTAGAGAAGGTGTTGAGAGGGATTTAGAATTACAAAGTAAAATAGGAAGAACAAAGAAAATCGGGAAAGGTAAAGAGGAACGGGGGGACATGATCTGGTGGAGATAGAGAATGAGGAAGAGAAAAGGAAGATTATGAAAAAGAAGAGAAAGTTGGAGAGTAGTAAGATATGGATTGAGGATGATTTAACATGAGAAAAAAGGAAGTTGAGGTGGTATTTAAGAAGAGTAGCTAGGGAGGTGGAAAATAAGGGCAAATAGGGTATGGATAGCATGTGGGAAATTAAGGATTAATGGATAATGGTATGTAGTAGTGGAATGACAAAGTAGAGATTTTAAGAAATAATAAAGGTGAAAAGAGAGAAAGAGAAGAGGGTAACGGGAGAAGTTTAGAGATGGGTGAAAGAGAGGAGCGGGGGACGGAGGATGTGAGGATAAAGAATGGAAGACTCCTCCTGGAGTGGGCAGGAGGGAATGGGGAGAAGATAGGTTAGGTGCGGAAAAGGAGGTTAAAATAACGTTTTGGAATGTAGCAGGGGTAAGAAAGAAGGA
>NW_020220528.1:0-24702 GCF_003070985.1 Temnothorax curvispinosus | reverse complement strand
TAGGTAGCGTTAGTGATCGAAATATCGTCTCGCCGCCGCCACGTGGAGCCCGTCGGCCTCCACCGGAATTGATTGCCAATTACCGGTGGAACGACGCTGACTCGATTCTGTGATCTAGAAAATTGAGTTACTTGACGAAACTCGATTCGACGGCGAATATGGCGGCGCGGCGCGACGGCGGCGACGGTCTCGAGACGAAAATGCGACGTCACGTTAATCATGCCCGTAAGTTTATTCCTTCTTTTCGTTTTTTTTCCTTCCTGCCGTGACACGCGAACGACGCCCGCGGACACGTTATTTTTACACCGATTAAAAAGAAACATTTTCGGAGCGCTCGAAATTGCTGTCGTAACTCGAAGATAACGAATGCTAATTATCGCGCGTGATGAATTAATGAATACGACACTCACAGAGTATCGCTATAATAAGATGCGCGAAAGGATTCTCCAGAATCCTTATTCGGGACAGTGAAAGCGTGGCAATACGTCGACTCCGTTTCTCAAAGAGTGCCAATTTACATGGCTTCATTAATGACGCGTGTTATGTCATATTAGTTCGTGTCGTTTTTATTCATGATTTATGTTACTACCATTAATCATTTAAATAATCTGAAGCTATTTAATCTTGTGCTATTTCCAATTATATCGGCTAATCAGCGTCTTAAAACAACTTGTAGAATTTATCGCGCCCGCAAATAATCATCGGAAAAATTTTAATCGATACGATTAAAAGATATCCGTGTAAAATTTATCGATAAGCGCCATAATATCGTCTCATTTGAGATTTCAGAGATCTGCGGGGTTCACTTTTTACTCGATAATAATAATAAAAAGGCGATTTTTACATTAGTTAAGAAATTAAAGCGTTCTTTTTGCGACGTGATTCGAGAAAAGGACAGCGATAATCGCTGTTAAGCGCCAATAATAGCGACCGGTGACGAAACGAGAATCAGTTCTAATAACCAGTTTGACGTGAGACAAAAACCGAAGATGGACTTAAGAATCAATAAAGGTGCCTAAAGGATCTTCTCGTCAATTCCGCAGCGATCTTGCCGGAAGAATAGATCCTCCCTTTCCACCTCTTTTTTCCGCTCGTTCTTCCGATCGAACGGTTCGCTCATTTCTTCGCCGTCTTCTTTACTTCATTTTCCAGTGATAAATCAGTTGAATCGGAAGCTCCTTACATATAATTTGCGCATTTTACTCGCTTAATTTTTTATAAGGCGAAGCTTTATCGTGTCTCACAGATTGATACAACTGAATCTCTTTTAAAATACCAATAATATTTCTAATAATTTATAATTTTTCTAATAAATTCTAATAATAAAATAATTCTTTTAATAAATAGTTTTGTCTAATAAATAATTTTTCTAATAAATGTAATTTTTCTAATAAATATAATTCTTCTAATAAATTCTATATATATGTAATAATACTTTTAATAATTTCAACTGTACTTTAACTTAACACTTGCAGCTGCCATGAATTAAAAGACTTAAATTACTTAATGTCTGTATCTTTATAAATTGTAGCGCACAAAGTTATCCTTGTACATTTATTGTTCAATTTTTTACTAGAGACAAAAATAAAATATCTTATATAACGGCTCGTATTAATGGGTGGGTATGTATTAATGTGTATTCGAAATACAACGCAAAAAGCGATCGGCGCGACGTTTTATCAAGGTATTCAATTAGGCACCGACTAATACTAATATCGATAATCGTTAAGAAATCGCTCGTTATATTTTCCAAGAGGTAAATCGTTTATCTTATCGAGATTAGTCATTAACCTTTGTTTAAAAGTTAAATCTACGTGGCTTATGGACTTGGTATCTTGCGGGGATCTCAATGCGGCATGGTAGTGAGTCGATCGCTTTTGCGATAATGGTGTGAGTCAGCTTGATGGACGCGGGAGAAGATGCTTGAATAAACTTCCAGATAAATATTTGCGCTTCGCAGAATGCCTTTGCATTGTCCGAGCCGTAGGATCGTTTCAAATTAAACAGCGGCCTTATCGCGCACTGTCAGATCCAACCGGCATCTTCAATCTTGATCAATGGTTATACAAAAGTATTTTCTGCGATTTTAATCTGGGATTACGATAACTGTGTTAATTAATATTATTGTAGTAGCAAAAAATTTACGTCGATAGTATCAATTTACGTCGATAGTACTATTAAAAAGATATCGTAATACTGTGACGTATACGTTATTATGACGTGTAATGAATCGATTGAGATTATCGAGATTATCGACCAGTTTTTAGGAGTGTCCAATATCAGGCTCCGATTTTGTTTCACTTTCAGTTACAAGTGCTTACAGAACTCGCGTTCGAGTCTTTTCCCCGCGATCGTGCAACCCAAGCGGATGTCCGAAGAACCGCTATTAAAGTCTCGATGACTGCTTTTTTCGACGCGCCCCGGCAATTTGATTTCGTATTCCGCCATGGCCGCCCTGTTTCTTCCTCTCTTTTTCTCCGTCGCGTAGATCGAAATTTTATGGGTCGTATTTCCTCTTTAACGCCGAGATGCTGTGCCTCGTGCCCGGCACAGGATGCCCGGATGATTCCACTCGCCTTTGTGTCCGTCCTCCACCCTCTCCTGTTTACTCCCCCCGCCCCGTGGCCCGTCCTCTTTACTTTTCGTTTCCCTCTTTCGCCGCCGCCTACTACTTTTTGCGCGCGGGCGATCGTAAGTTGTCGTTGTCGTATCGCGCGGCTCAACAGATAGGTACACTGATCGTCTCCCCGGGAAAGTGTAGCAAGATCCGGTAGATGAGTCAAATTCGCCAGATATTTATTACCGGATGAATCAAAGCCCACTTCCGTGAGAAATGGAGAACCGAGCGGAACTAAAAAATGGTCAGGTCTTAAGTAGAATGCCTTTTACTTGGAATATATTAACTCTGTTTGCGGTACTTTTTACTAGAACAAACGCGGACCTCGATGAGATCCGGTTTTACTCTACCTTTCCACGAGGGAGATTCTCGTGCGTTCTCATAAAACTCACTCGCGCTGAAGCGCGAAAAAAATTCGGAGTGCCGATGATCCTTGAACCGCGCCGCGCGTAAGTTGTCAGCCGCGAGGAGAGAAATTCGCGGAGTCGGATGACGAGACGATGACGATCGGTCGCGCGTGAGCGAGTGGAGACCGCTGGCTCTCGCGAAGGCGAAGGCGCGGCGCGACCCAAGAAAGACGAAAACTCGTTTCGTGCTTCGTTGCGAAGGTTAAAACCGTAACGCGCACCTATCCGCCTTGCTCGTCGTCGTCATCGCGGCCGCTCGTGTGCGAGCAAGTGAACGCGGCCAACGCGGGCGCGCTGGCCAGGCCGAGAGCTTAAACATCGGCGAGGCTGGCCCCCCCTCGCCAGACCGCAATTACATCCCATAAAGCACGATTGAGACACGGTTCGGCCATTATTCTCCCATACAGGGCCGTACAAAAGGGTCCCGCCGTTTAACGCTGGCGCGACCCTCTTTCTTGTGCATACCTTCTCGGCTAGGTCGCGGCACGCGCGCGCCAAGGAAAGAGTGGAAAAATGCGCCCGAGTTATGTCGAGGGTGTTTCTCGCTCGCGAATTGTCGAGAGTGTCGATGGGATCTCGATCGGACACCGCGCAGAAGCTGCCTAAAGAGCTATCCAACTGAAGATCTGTATCTTCATTTATGAATACCTTCCTTAGAAATTAATATATCGCGCGAAGAATTTACGATAAAATCGGGAAATTCCTTTAGAAGACGTGCAGAAGAGGATTGCTTGAATGAGAGAATTTATTTGAAGGAACAATGAGGTCTTCGAGACGTACCTCGTCTTTCGAAAGGGTTCTTTATGGCTCCCGAGCCAACCGTCGAAAAACGTTACGAGCGAGCCAGAATGATAAATGGTAATCAATTCTACTCGATTCTAATTTAATCCGTTGATCATTGACTTTTTCCGCATTCGGTATACCTATGACCTTGCCTCTTGCCCGTTCCCCCAGGTAATCGAAGAAACTCGAGGCGCACGTTTCGCTGTGGTGCGATTATGCCGCCTCTCGGAACTTTATGAATCAATTACCGTGGCACTAATTAGAGTAGGAGCGCCGGTTTGGCAGGACTGCTTCATTTTTATCCAGGACGTCATGAGTGACGGAGGCGAGTCGCTCGCGAGCGTTGCCCGCGAATGAACAATGCTTGCGTCCCTGCGTGTCTCAACTCTCTCTCTTTCCCTCCGTGAAATTACGCGTCTCGTCTTACTCAATTTACGCCAATTAGGCAAGTTGGACTTTACGCGTGGATCAATAAATCAAGGAAGGTGCGAATTTCAGTTTTCACAGACACGCTTTCTTCAATTTAATTTATTTAATCTGTATATTATTTGTTTTTGTTTTCGTGTTTCGTGTTTCACCTGAAAGAAGATAAGAAAGATTATATTTTCCAATAAATAAGATAAGCAGATGGAGGTAATTAATAAAGGTATTAAGTTATAAACTAAGGTATTTAAGGTTTGTTTAAAAAGGATATATGGAAATTTGTTGAAATATAGATGAGCTTTACTGAATCTGACACAAGGTCGCTTCTTCATCTCTATCTTTTTACTCATACGATCATTGCAAACCTCACTTTTAACGACGTCTCAACCACGACGAAGCTTTGCGCGACGAAGGAAACCACTGACGAGCGTGTCACGGACGCATCATTGAGCCGGCTTAGCGAATGAAGAGCGAAACGAGGACGTTATATTAGTCGCGAATACGAACCTTGAGGAAAACATATTGAATGCAGCCAGTATGGAAACCTCTAAAAATGACAGAGCACAACCGCTTTTCTATAATCTGGTCTAGAATCGTGCTGCGTAAAGTCGCGGTCGCTTATATTTCGGTCAAGTGCCCGCCTATCTAAAAAATCTCTTCAACGAATGATATATAATTATAGATATAAGAATTATTAAAAATCTTTCGAGATCCTTCGCTGTACGCTTATCTGATACGATTAATAATATCTTTCTCGTAAGACGATTTATCGGGTTGCGAGAGTATTTAGGTCGATGCTCTCTATACATATATGACACAAGTAAGAAAAAAAAACGTTAAAGCATCTGCCGCTAAATGTTCACATCCGTTTTCTCGCTCGTCAGCTGCCTTTTTTTTCTCTCGCATTTTGTGGCTTTCCCATGGTAGACCGCACCTCCGCCCATCGAGTACGGCGAGGTACGGCGACTCCCGCTCCTTTTTTTCGTGCGAAACCTTTAATTTGGCACGTGTTGCACTCTTGGCTATTGTTGCCATGATTGTCGGGTTGGCCTGGCTGGCTGTCTTCCTTCGCATCGTCGCCGATCTTTCGCGTGGCATAAGCAGAGTATATACGGTGATAATGCGCGGTTCTCGGGTGTGCGTGGCACGCGTGTTGTTCCACGGCGTCGCTTTTCGCCTATCTCGAGTCGTTACCCGCTAAATATTATAATACTGGGAGAAAGAGCGCCTCTCGCCGCGCCGCGCCGGCGTCGTCGAACGTCGTAAATACTATTAATGCAATCGGGAATTGATTTTCCCCGGTCCTCGTTTGGTATTCATGAGCGAAGAGTAGTTCGCCGCGTTATTCATCCTACCTATGAATACCAAAGATATTGGCCTAAGAGAATTTTGTGAACTTGTGAGAACCGTAATCGCGCGCAATGCAGCTATATATTTTTACAGAGATAAGCACTTGCTAGAAATACAATTATATTTCATATTTATAAATGTTTAAATATAATTGTTTGAAAAGTGTATATATATATGTATATAAAAGAAATCATGCACATTACAAGATTAAATAGAATTCTGTATTTAAATAATTATTCTTATAAAATATGAATTAGTTTCCAACTATAAATAAATTAATAATTTTCTATCTATTTGACATCGATGGAGTACTTTATGTCGAATCAAGTGGGTAATGACATTAATAATATTGATGTTTTGCGATATGTACACCCTGAGTGCGCCATGCATAATATAAATATATTCGGCGACGCATCGAGCCCTTCAATTATCAAGTATGGCATGATTGTCGTTGAAAATAGTGAATGACCTTACGAAGTAATTGCAAATTCTATGCCTGAATCTTGTCTCGGAAAGAGATGCCCGTTCGTTATTGTTGCTACATGCATGCGTGTCAGTCGGAAAAGTGGGGGTGGCGGGTCGCTTTGATCCTCTCTCGGCGCGAAGATTCACCTGTGCCTTAATATCAAAACTTCATCGCCTTACAGGAACTGAAGGAGAGCTTCAATTACGGCCTCTTCTGCCCGCCGGTGAATGGAAAAGCCGGGAAATTCCTGGACGAGGAACGCCGTCTCGGCGATTATCCTTTCAATGGACCCGTCGGGTATCTGGAGGTAAGGAAACGCGCTCTTTTCATTCCTTTCTATTTTTTTTTTGCCAAATTATTCTTTTCCCATTTGCGATCGTTCGCACAGTTCGAGAATCGATCGTGCTAATTCCGTTTGTCGTCATAACCACGAAAGAAGATAAATAGAAAAGAGATATATTTATTTCAGTCAGGCGATTACAGTCAGGTTCAGTAACACGTGGTAGTGTGGCACAGCGAGGGCTTCCCGTTTTAGTAACGGAAGGGTTAAGTAACTTCCTCGCGTGCGCATTAAGGCTGTCAGCAGACCCACTTCACGCCTGATAGGATCTAATTACGTTTCTAAGCTGAATAGAGAGAAGATAACAATATTCTTTAGTAGATGTGTGAAAGTACACTGGAATCGGATGAAGATTTTACACAAAGAAGAGTGTAATTATTAAACAGTAAAAATTAAATCTGGAATTACTTTCTTAAATAAGAGTTAGATTTGTGGAGAACGTGGAAAAAGTACTTTGTAAGATCATTTCGTCTTTTTTGTTGGTTGTCGACAAGGTATTCGTAAATAACGCTTGTTATACTTTTTTATAACGTTGCTCGATTCAATTTTTTGTCAACTTTAGAAAGATCATATGTGCAACTTCTTCACATCATCTTCAGTTTCGAATTAAAGACCCTGCGCAACGATAATCGTTTCCGTAGCGTAATGAAAAAGAGAGGTCGCGGAAGTACGTATTATGTAATTAATCATCGCGATGATCCTCCGCTATCCTCGCCGTACATAAATCACTCGGTGGTCGCGGTGCGACGAATCTACGCGCACGGCTCTTGCACGGCTCTCGACCGGCGATGACTGTTGAAACGGGGGTTTTGCGAAAAACAAATAATCCGGTCCCGGGTTAACGAGATCTGGATTCTATCCCGCGGTTTTCTTGCGTAACCGGTGCTAGTTCTCATCACCGTCCACCTCGTCGAGTCGTCCGCATCGTCGTCGTCGTCGTCGCCGTAGTTGTCTTCTTCTTCTTCTTCTCCTTTTTCTTCTTCTTCTTCCTCTTCTTCTTCGGCTGATCCCGATCGGTTCCACCGTGCCAGCTGCACGTCCCTGCTTCGTCGCGGGAGATTCACTTTCAGGGACGGCTGACTCATACAACTTCTTTGAACCGTCTTTAAGCCGCATTCACCTCGCACGAGTTACAAATTACATGGGGGCCCCTCGGCGAAAAACTCGCGTTTAACGAACGCCTGTCAGCGGGATCCCCACCGGACAATGGGGCCCCGTGGTTTTGAAAACCATAAGTCTGTGGATATGTCGCGGAGATCTCAGCCTTAACAATAATACCCTTACAGCGGGACTACGCTCTTCGTAAACATAGGTGTTACGGGTTCTTAAGAGGTATCACGTTTCATCAAGATTTGCTCGTTATTATTTAATTAACAATGGCGTTACTGGCCATTATCTTGACAAACCATCGCGAGATTTAATATAATAATCTCTTCGTAGTATACAACGTTTGAATCACGTTTAAGTAACGCCTTATTCAATTAAATAATATTTAAAATTGAAAATGAATGTAAAATAGGTAAATAAGTTACGGAAATAAGATAAGCAAAAACGAAATTACTTTATTCTATTTTTATTTATTTAATGGAAGCAAAATTATTTCAGGAAGATTTCCCTATCAAACAAATAAACGATATTGAATAAGGCATTATTTATACATTTAAGATATGCCAGGATGTTATTATATCTATGTTGAATAGGAAGTGAACTTCCCGTTCAAATCGCTGGTATTTCGCGCCGTAATGTTAGCCTTGTGCCAACAAAGTTTCCTTATTACGATAATCGATCCCTGTCAATCTCAAGACTCGCTTTCGTCACGAAAGCCGGAGGAAGTTAATTTCAGGGCTACTTCGACTCGAGGCCCAGTTCCTTTGATCTTGCTTATACGTATCGTCGTGGATTACAATCGGAGCAGGACGTGGGCAGATTTTGGCGAGTCGCAAATCCATGAATGAAAAATTAAAATTGACGGCCGCGCGTCGGCGGTGTGGCTGTCAGTCGAGCGCCGCGGAATAATTAATTATTTATCAATCGAGAGAGTTACGTCGGACAAGCTACGTCGTCGTACGCAATATTCAGGAATCTATTCAGGATCAGCATGAATTATTTGTTCTTTCTCGATTTCATCTCTGTGGATATACTCCGCGCCGGCTCGGGCGTAAAAACTTACTTTGCAGCTTCACCGTGGTTGCTTTCTTTATCCGCTCCGACGTATTCGCTTCCTGCCGCTCTTCTCCGATGGAATAAACAAACCCTTCCGACGGAATTTACGCAGAGCTAGAGCGCGGCGGGCGCGGAGATAGGAACACGCGGGCGCGTCATCTCACAATTCTCATTTTTCATCCTCGAATCTCGCTCAATGCTCGAGCTCCCTGCCGTATAGTATCAAAGTTGGGATAAGCGGGGCACCGTTAGGTCGAGCTGCCGCGCGCACAGCGCGTTCGTTCGTCCGCATTCATAACGCGATATAACCGGCTGATGCGCGCGCGATGTAATCCGCGCGATGATGATGGCAGCGCGATGCACTTACGCATCCGGCGTTACCGCACGCACGCGTTGGCACAGTGGTCTTTATCGCGCTATTATTGGTCGCGTACAATGCGGCCACGCGGTCGCACTTCTCGAAAAGAAGTCGCGTTAGATGACGGAACGTGATTCTTCGCGACACCGTTTTCACAATGCTGTCTCATGCAAAATTATTGTATTATCCGCGATTAAATAAAAAATTAAATTACGCATACAGCAATTCAATTTATAAGATTATAAATTGAATCAAACATTATGTACACGAAAAAAATGATGTATTAACAGCATTAAGTAACAGCAATCTAATTGAAATTACACACAGAAAAGTACATACTACCTGCAAGTAAATATTACTTGTTCTAAGTATTTGATAAGTTTGTATAGCCGCAAATCTACCATAAAGTCGTCGCAAGCATCACATTTACTCAAAACATATTCTAGATCTTAGCAAGCCTAGTACTTCAAACAAGAATATTTAATTAATATAAGAATTCGGTTTACTTATTACATAAAGTCTACGAAAGAGAAGTATATGTAATATTGTATATAATATTCTTGAAAGAGAAGAATAAATTCTTGTTTTGGGCACAAAATAATGAACTTTTCTAAAACTTGTGCCAAGTATATCTTAAAACTATTATTAAGAAAATATTCTTTGTTGCAGAAAACTGCCACTTAAAAACAAATAAAATAAAATGAAATAATTGCTTTCCTCGGCTGTAGAATGATATTTTTCTGTGTGTAATCTTGTTAATTCAATAACAGTATTAATGTTTTTGAATAACGTTTATTTATTTAAAACAAAAGAATGACTTATGCGTTTCATTAATACAGTTATTGAATTGACAATATTGCATTTTTAATAGAAGCGAATTTAAGAGAGAGTAAATCAGGTTCATTCTCCTGAGGGCGTAGCCGTGCTTTACGCATCTTATGTCACATCCGGTTTATTGCGTATTCATCGATAACGGAGAAATACGCGTGACGAACGTATTCATAGTAGATTGTAAGAAACGGCAATTATAACCGTCCAGGTGAGACGATCCAGGCGAGATGAGATACATTTACGCGATAGCCATGCGCGGCCGTTCTCTCGCGCGCGGTGTATTTACATAAGTACTACTAGGAGCTACCGCGGGATCTTTCGCTGTACCGCGACAAATTGCACGCGACGAAGACAGTCGGAGAGTGAAATATCCGGGTATCTTGTGCTATCGGCATTTAACGGTTTTATTTGATCCGCTGCATTATCGCGTGTAATATAGAAATAATTAACTCGCGTCGGGCAGCGAGCGATAAATTTCACGCTTTTACGCTCGACGAGACGGAAAGTGACGCGCCGCTAAATGGTCGTTCGGTAATCGTTTTCGAACAACATCGGTGTTTTAGAAAGCGTAAGTATCACCGCCAAATAAATTCCAGCTCAAGTACAAGAGGCGGGTGTACAAGATGCTGCATTTGGATGAGAAACAGCTCAAGGCTATGCACACCAGGACGAATTTGCGGAGGTTATTGGATTATGTGCAGAGCAGCCAGGTCGAGAAGATCGCGAAGATGTGCAGCAAGGGGCTGGATCCTAATTTCCATTGTCAAGAAACAGGAGGTAATTCGCAATTGCTCAATTGCGGGGAAAATTACTAAATGACTCGTGAGTGATGGAGCCTGATTTCATCAGTTTCGTCACAACGAGACCCGCAAATACTTATCTTGAAATAATTACATGCATCATTTTACGAATGTTATAACACTTATATTCTACCATGTAGATAATATTATAAAATTACAAGATAAAAAGATTTTCCATGTTTTTATACGAAAAATATCGCAAGGTTGTTAAAGCAGTAACCAAAAATTTGGAATCTTTTTTATTCTCGATTCCAGAGACGCCGTTGACCTTGGCAACGACCTTGAAAAAGCCGTCCAAGGTCATAATTGCGTTGGTCAATGGCGGTGCTCTCCTGGACTATCGAACGAAGGAGGGTCTAACGGCGATGCACCGCGCCGTCGAACGGAACAGTTTGGAGGCGGTGAAGACGCTTCTGGAGCTGGGTGCTAGTCCGAATTACAAGGATACCAAGGGCTTGACGCCGCTCTACTACAGCGTCATTTACAAGACCGATCCGATGCTCTGCGAGACGTTGCTTCACGATCACGCGACGATAGGGGCTCAGGATCTCCAGGGCTGGCAGGAAGTTCATCAGGTTTCGATCATTTCTTTCCTCCATAGATCATTTTCATCGGCAGAGTTTTATAAAAACGTTGAAGAATCAGTAGAATTATAAGATTAGTCATATTTCTTGCGGACATTCCCACTGCGTGAATGAACAGATCTTGATAAGATCTGACAACATTTTTTATCTCTTTATCATACTTTCCGATAACTTTTTAACAACAATTTCATTAGAAATATTCGTTGATATCGATTATATTAATTCTTTGTAAAGCCATTTCTCCGTAAAGCGAGGCTTAATCCATCACGGTTTCATTCATAAATTCTCGCGTGTGGAAAAATACTGGAATTAGAGCGCGCTGGTTACGAGTTAGCGAGGAATGCGAGACTTGAAATCATTGCCATTGAATGGATTTCCGCGTCTCTAATACGCGCCTACTCCGCGCCGTGTGCCCGCAGGCATGTCGCAACAATCTGGTGCAGCATCTGGACCACCTGCTTTTCTACGGCGCTGACATGAACGCGCGCAACGCGTCCGGTAACACGCCGTTGCACGTGTGCGCGGTGAACAACACGGACGCCTCGTGCATACGTCAGCTACTCTTCAGGGGCGCGCAGAAAGACGCGCTTAACTACGCGAACCAAACGCCGTACCAGGTCGCGGTGATCGCGGGCAACATGGAGCTCGCCGAAGTCATCAAGAACTATCAATCGGAGGAAGTCGGTGAGTTATGGAACGTCGCACGAAACGTGTTAAAAAGAAAATCGGAGCTCTCCCGCTCTCGACGGGAGGGGGGAACGCGGGGGCGCGAATATCCGGGCGCAGGAAACTCGCTTGGAGAAGAGAGGTCGAGGCATGATGCTGCAAGAATAAACGACAGACGTTGACGATCTTCTACCTCTCCACCTTCCCCCCCGTTCCTTCGCGTTCTTGCTTCTCTCGCTCTCTCGCTCTCTTTTTCTCGAACACTGTTCCGTCGTTCTCGACGGCTCGTTGCTCGCGCAACGATGATAACGCCGAACGGCGAGATCGTCCTTCCGGGATCACGAATGGGACGAACGGACTTGGAAGACGGATAACCGTAATCTCGTTACTCGACAGGATTTTTCTATATTCAGTAGCCACACCCGCGAAAACTATCAACGTGCCTGTCGGATTCTAATCCCCTCTTCTCGCGAACGCCGTACCATTTATTAGATAAGTTAAAACTCGGTGTCGAGTATCAAGATTTATTGGCGAACGCGATGGGTTTCGGGAGCTTTTTTGATTATCCGATATAATTTTCGATATTATCTCCGCGATATCAGCCGGATAATAAATTGAAATAACTTGTCGGGATCTTCAAAGTAGTGGCTAGCTATCGCGTTATCGCCGATACCGTTGTGTATTTCGAGACCGATATCTACAATATCTACGATTTGTTTGTTGAAACAAAGTCGCATATGGCCGTGATCGTGCGACACGATTAGCTTCACAAATGTTATCTGATAAGGAATTGAGATCGTGGCCTATAAACCACGTACGCTTTCATATGGCATGATTATAGTTGGGCATGGCATGAGCATGTGCACGCTGCTTTTCCCGTAATACAGAGGTAGGCATCGGTAGATGTAGTTTCTCTCGATCGTAGTTACTTAGAGGGTGCTTCTGGAATTGTATATTACACGCGAGGCGCGCTGTGAGAGCGTGACGTACGTGTGTGCAGTGTGTGTGTGCGTGTCAATGTACCTCTATCTACCTGTGTCTGTGCTGTGTGTGAGGAGTAACGTAAAGATTTACAATCATTTGTCATGGGATTTTTGGTGGTGATGGTCGTGTATGACGTCGAGTACATTTGTGATATCGCGGTGAAGTAACGACACTACCTCTTGATAGATTGCTTTCCAGTAACTAATGGTATTGTATTTTTGGTTCACTGTCGAATGGATCAGTGCTGCCGGGTCGGGAAAAATCGCGCCCTTCTCTTAATATTATTAAAAAACTACTTTTTTAAAAAATGAGTAAAAAAAGTCGCCAAGTGCACGCGTTAGTATGAAAAATAGTTATATGTTGAAAAAAATGTTATACAAAATTATTTTAATATAGTCAATCAAAAATATAAAATAATTGTGCATTGTAACGTAAATGGTGTTGATTTCCGTAAGAAGTTAAGAACATTTCATAATTTTAAAAATTGCGTCCTCATTCAATGAATGTGAAACTTTAAATTTATAATTTTCAGACTTTTATGATATCTGATATTAAAATAAAACTTGGTAAACATAAAATTTGGATTGTAGAATATTTTGTTGTATTTTAAAGATTTTAAAGATAAATATTAGATTTTACTGAATTTTTTTAAAAACTACTCGGCATTCTAACGGAAAAATTTCGTTAAGGAATGCGTAAATCGAGTATTTTTACGTTAAATCGAACACGTTGAATTATATATATATATTTTCTGGCAGCATTGAATTTGCAAGAATGTCTTGACTAGTAATATTTGGTAGTTCGAGATACGTTGTGAATCGACGTGGCCCCCGCGGGTCGTCGGAGTCTCCGAAGCCTGGAAAGGAAGCCTGAAGAAGCGCGTTCCGACGACTCCGCGACGGCGACGCCGATCGTCTGTGCACATGACGTATTCCGACGAAACTTACCCGTAATTTCGAGCACATTGTATCGCACAAAACGGATACAACAGAACGGGGATGGAGTCGTTATCCTTGCGTGTGCTTTCTACCGCTTTTCCGTCTGTACAGGGCGTCCCGGAATAGAACGAAAAATGGAACAGTTAACGTTGTTTCTGCTCAAGTTATTTTTTCTGGCTTCATTATTCAATATTTTAAGCCTTAAATCAAAATTCTGTTAAAATAAAGTTCACTCCGAATTAGCTTCCCAAACAGCACCGTGTCCAAAATCGGGACATTAGACGTCTTTTGGACATCGTGTGAGACATTTTAGAAATATCTTTGAGACTTTTTATGTCCCGATTTTGCGTGCTGTCTGAGTTACTAATGATATTACAGGAATATATTTTTGTCTTGAAAGTTAAATACGGGTTAAATAAGGAGGATTTTCAATTTAGCTTATATCTTGGAAATTATTAATGTCTGGGTATTTTCTCCGACAAAACTCTCACAAGAAGTAACGCCGTCCACTTTTCTTTCGGCTCCGAGACGCCCTGTACGTGTCGGTACTAAAACGACGAGTGCAATATCTGGTTGTCCGGAGGGGGTTACCCGGGGAGAGCCAATAACCATCATCGTCGCCATCGCGAAATAACATTGTGCGTGCGCGCGTGTGTGCGTGCGTGCTTGTGTGTGCGACACGGCGACCGCTTGTAAGATCGCTTTTGCAAAAATCCCGCACGGCGATCTTCCGTGCCGGAACACCGGAAGATCGATCATGGAGAACGGGGCCCTCCTCGAAGGGGCCGTAACTCTTCGTTTTAACAAACATAATGTACGATGTACAAACCATCGCGATTAAACGCGGATAATGACGACGCATAAATGCCGTCGCGATACTTAACGCGCGCTCGTCGATTAAGTAATTTGTTTGATATCTGTTTCGGTCACGAAACATTGTTTTCATCGTGTACTACGTGGCTTTTGATACACGTGTAATTTATCCTTTCAACCCTAGACAGTAAAAGCGATATCCAATATTCGTCATTTATGATTTTGAGATTTTCAAGTGACACGACGTTTGATTAGAAGTTTTATCAGATCGTCAGGTTTTAAGAAAGAAATTTCACGAACCTTGTTTAATTAAATTTAATAAAACACGAAATCTGATTAGTACAGAAATTATTGTGTATTGAGTATATATTTTATCGAAATGAAGAGAAATACACTGTTTAGGGTTCTCAGCATATTCTTGGCTTTCGCGTTCTTTCCGAACGATCGATAATTCAAGTATTCGGTATTAACCGACACGATTTTCACGATTTTCGCCCCTGAAGACTCGCGTCGACGCTCGTCTGAGAAGACGGCCCCAGAGTACATCTCGCGCCTACTCTCTTGTAAGGCTAAGTAATTCTTTCTTTACTTAACCTTGCAACCCTTGCGATTTTCAGTACCGTTTAAAGGGCCGCCACGCTACAACCCGAAACGGCGATCGGTGGCCTTCAGCGGCACCTCCACGATGATGACGACGAGCTGCTCGGCGAGCAATCTGGGCACCCTCACCAGGATACCGTCCACCGAGCAGCACGCGGTGGCGTCTAACGCCGGTGGTGGTACCGCTGGTACCCTTACCAGAACCATCTCGGTGGAACAGTACTCGAGTATCACGCGGGTACCGTCCGCCGAGCAGTACGCGACCACCGCGGCGGCGGCCGTGAGCCTGAGCCGAGTACCGTCCACGGAGCAACCGTATCCACCACCTCCGTCGTCCGGCATGCTCGTGCGGGCCGCGTCCGAGGAGAAATACGCGCCGCTCGGGGCTATGCTGAGCAGAGTCTCGTCCGGCGAGCGATACGACGCCGCCCTGACCAGAGTACCGTCCTCCGAGCAGTACCCGGCCGCTAGCACGCTGATCAGAGTACCGTCCACGGAGCAGTATCCGGCCGCCGCGGTAGGCCTGACCAGAGTACCGTCCACGGAACAATATCCCTCCACCGGTGGTGGGATCGCGATCGTCGGTCAGACGATCGAGTCGAGCCACCACCACGGAAGCCTCGGCAGAGTACCGTCCGTAGAGTCGAGCAGAAACGATTTACCGAGAATACCGTCCGAACAGAACGGCCACCGACTGACGTCGGAGTACCAGAGTCCGAATTCCTTGAGAGATCCTAACGTGAGGTAAGCATAGAACGAGCAAAAATCGCGCGCGCGAGCGCCGCCGATCGCTGGACAAGCGCGATGTAAAAAAAAGTCGCGCGGTTAAAGCGAAAGCGGACACGCGGGAGGGAAGAAAAAGACCTCTTCTCCTCCCCCTCCCCCGGGGAGACTCATCAGAGTTCGACAAAGATAATTTTCACTTCGAGTTTACGGTCGACACTCGCAAGCAGTTCGACGTTCGTTCGGTACGCTCGCGCGGTCACCGATGCTTCACCCTGACCAGGACCGATCCGCGTGTAAGCTGACTGAAAAAAAAAATAAAATAATAATGTGTCGCATCGCGGCACGCGAACCTTGGTCTTGGTCGGCGCGAAGCGCGATCGATCGCTACCGGTGTACCCTAAGAGTTGTACGCACCATTTCAAGATTGCCGAGCGCCGCGGAGAATTACTCGAACTTGAGAATGGAGGGCCTGACGAGGCTGCAAGAGCACCGGCTCGAGCTACAGCATCGCCTCGATATGCACAGAACGCAGATGGAGATGCCGCCGTCGCCGTCGCCGAGCAGCAGGAGCTTAGCGCCTTTCAGCTCGGCCAGCTCGAGCCTGTCCGAAGGCAGCAATCAGCCGTCCGGCGAAGACTCGGCCAGCATCGTCACAGGTACACTATTCTTTTCTCATTCTATCCCCCTTCAACCCACACCCTCTGCGCCCGCCCTACGACCAGGTGAGGGGACCAGAACCGCGAGAAGTCTGCTCCTCGATGATCCACGAACGAATCTGCGAAAACCGGAAACACGAAACACGTCGTGTATAATACCCCGGATCCCCACGAGAGAGCCAACTACTAAAGATATGAGGAAGCGGACGGTCGTGTTTCTTTTGCTGAGCATATCGCGCATAAAATGACGGACCATCGTCACGTTTGTTATGTACCATCACCACCAAAAACCGGCGGCGGTGCGCGAAGGTGGTCGAACGATACGATGAGAGAGTTTAATCGGACATCCCACATGGCTTTGATGGTTCGTGCATGTTTCCGTTTTTTTTTTTGTGTCCCCGAGGATATTAGAGATCCCGAGTTGATGGACTCCTTGCGAATCTAAACGAGCGAGCTGTGGGCGAAGTCTCGCTCATGGAGAGAACACGTTGCGCTTATTTTCATTAGCGGCCCGCCTTTTATTTAGGATGCGACGAATGTGACGCGACTGGCGATCTCTAGAGCTCTTTTGCCGTCGTAGAACATACTCTATAGGCAAACCGAATTGAGTTGAGTTTTTCTGAGGCCGAGTGCGCTGAAGTTTTGATTTAGCGTTAAGAGTTAGCCGTTTTTATTCTTTTTTTTCTCTCTCTCTTTCTCTGTCTCTCTCTTAAGGATTTTGATTTCTTGCATGGCGTTTATCGCTCGGTAAGGCGATGCGGGGCGAACACGCTGGGCATCACGCTGAGTATATCCGACCGTTGTCGATTTCTAGACAAGAGCCTCGGCGACACAGCGTCCGACGTGATCAGCGACAGTTCCGGGGTGGGAACCTCGCAGTCCGACACGACCAATTCATTATCCATTCCCGGCACGACGGTGGTCTGCGTGGAGAACTACAACAGCGGGATCGCCGGCCATCTGACTATCAATCAAGGAGACATCCTTGAAGGTACACCACCAGGCAAACCATTCAGCAAAACGTACTTCTCTCTTTCTCTCTCTCTCTCTCGTTTAGTCTCCAGCTCCGTTGACTTTGCAATCGACGGCGACGTAACGTCGCTCGCTCGATGTCCCGTGACTTTCCGTCTTTCCCCATGATTGACACCATCATTAACACCGTGATTCCGTAATTTGGGACGACAGAAGCCGTCTCACACTCTGCTTCTCTCGATTTCTGTTTTGTAGGTAACGCCCTGAAATATTTTTTTGATAGCAAGCGTGTTTTTGTTTCTTTATTTTTAACAGTCACCGGTGCCACCGACTGCGGCCTCCTGGAAGGGGTTTTGCGCGGACAGGGTACCGGCCTGTTCCCCGCGCATTGCGTACAGGAGGTCCGGCTGCGCCACACGAACATACCGCTGGGCCCGCAACCCGCCAGGGACGGACGAAATCGGGTTCTGGGTCGCAGAGAGTCGCAGCACAAATACTTTGCCACCGCACCCAGATTAAAGAAGCCGTGAGTTCCGTGCTCGATCACTTTTTAAATCGTTCTTAAAGTGTATTTAGCGAGAGACACAATAATGATTTTGAACTCCCAGTGTCACGTCGGAGCCCCGCACTGTTGTTCTTCATCGTTCGAGGAAAGGCTTCGGCTTCGTGTTGCGCGGCGCTAAAGCCACCTCGCCACTAATGGAACTCACGCCGTCCGCCAAGTACCCGGCGTTACAATATCTCGACGATGTCGATCAAGGAGGCGTGGCCGACTTAGCGGGTCTCCGGAAAGGAGATTTTCTCATTCAAGTAAGTTCGCAGACGTAGATATTAAAATTTACCGCTAACAATAAGTACGACAGGAATAAGTTATTATTTTATTTATTACTAAAAGTCATCATCGTGGAATAGCTTTATATTCTGAATTGGAATGAATTGGACTACATTTTTCTCTTGCGAACGTTCCAGATCAATGGCGAGGACGTAACGACGGCCTCCCACGAACACGTGGTCGACCTGATAAGGAAATCGGGAGAGTTGGTACGAATGACCGTGGTCTCGCCGGTGATCAGTCTTCCGAATTCCCAGTCGGCGGCCGCGTTGCCAACTAGTCAACCGATCCAGAGACAATACGCAACCTTGCCGCGCAAGGGTAACAACAACATAGTGATCGGCGGTACGCTCGGCAGGTCTCCAGCTCCTGTACCGCCGCGAAGAGATCCAAAGACCACGCTAAGCGTGGGACGAGCGAGAGCGCGATCGATGGTCGCGGGATTAGGTAACAGATTAGAGATCAAGATCTTACAACATGTAATGGACACCGAGACATTCATGCTATGTGTTTATGATGTTTCTCGTAGAAGGAGGCGGCGAAAGGGACGATCGTGACGAAATCGCGTCGACCGACGCGAAGTCGAGCAGCACGGAATCGATTCACATGCTGCAGCAGCCATCGATCGGATCGAACACTGGTCAAAACACCCCAGTGCAACCGAGAACAGCCAGCATTCGATCGCGTCCGACCTCCAGCAGAATCACCGCTGCGGAACTCGAAGTAACTATCTCTCATCCGCTTGCGCGGCACGCGCGCCGGACATGCTCCCCTCTCTCTTTCTTTCGCTCGAACACAGAATCTATCCGTGGCGCTCGTTGTCCTCGAATTGAATGGCATTGTATGGCACGAGACGAGACCGAGGCTTCAGCTTCGTCCTTTAATTTCTCTTCCAGGAACTATTTCAGCGGCAGCAGGGTAGCGCCGGCAGTCAGTACAGCTCGTCCATGATGAGCTCCTCTCACTTTCAGACTACTACTGGTCAGTCCACCAAGTCGCATCCGTCGTCGCCCGCCAAGACCGGCAGGGTGTACGCGAGCGTGGCGGAGATGAAGCGCAAGGGCAAAGTAAGGATGACCTGCCACTCAGTTACGAGCTCGCACTCGCCCTCTCGTTCGCGTGTCTCTTTTTAACATTTTTAATACCCTATAGTTGAAAATAAGCCCTTCGATGAAAGCTGCCCTAGATAATGGCAATTAACTTGTTTGTTTGTTTGTTTGCTCATCTCACCCATCAGTAGTTTGATCGAACTCTTTCTGACACCCTCCCCCTTTAGACAACTACTTTGATCATCCCTTAGTCTCTAATAGACATGTCTTTTTTCTACTTATTTTCCTCATATCATCCCCATCGATAGTAATTCATTAATGCAATATACTCGACTCGACGGTTAAGGATACCCCGTAAGAAAAGTCTACCAGCGTCGAAAGCGTCATCCAGCGTTTATTGGTGAACGCTCCGCTCTCTAGGCAATGGTAATGGTGGTTGTTTTCTTTTGCATGTGTGTTATAGTTTGCGCGTAAACCGGTGCGAGCGCACAGCAAGGGGCGGGCCTGGTGCGGGCGAGACGACGAGGACTACTACTTATATTACTGATCGAAAATACTTTGTTTCTAGCTCGTCCGTGGCTTGCATGATTTCAGGTGACTAAGCCATTTGCTAAATGAAAAGAAATCTGACGTCCGGAAGGGCGTTAGGTACCACCTACAGCTTCACGTGTTCACGCCTCAAGTATGATTAACCAATTGCCGCATTTGCATTTAACCAAAGTTTAGCGATTTTTCTCAGTTCCTTAAGTCGCTCTTCAGGATAAATTCTATAAGCATGGAAGGCTAACGATACGTAATTATCTACGTCTTCGCAGTATTCGACAGCATTAACACTTAAATGACATTTTCGCTGAGGCAGTAATGGTAGTTGGTCACGGTAGCTTGGTGGAGTTCACGCTTAGCAGGAATACGCTTCATCCTCGTATCACATTTCTCCAATGTCTCCCTTTGCCGTTTGTTTCTCACTCTATCCCTCGTCCCTTCACAAAGTTTTCAATCGCAATTCTGTAAATTTTTCACGCTCCGAGTTTTTCAAAGTTGGCAAGGCGATGACGCTGGCGTTTACGAGTCGCAGTCTGTACGAGCCTCTTGTTCTTACGTTTGCAGTCGCAATCGAGAGTACGCTTCTTCGGTGGCTTGGGCGGCGGTTCCGATCTTCACAGGGACTTCCACAGCACGCCGGATCTCAACGTGCAAGCGCAAGCGTCGTCCCTTCTGGCGCCCAAGTGCCATCGAAGTCAGGAAGACGTGAACGCCCTAAATGGTAGAAATGGGCTTCCACCACCGAACCATCCACCGCCACCTCCGCCGGTCGGACAAGTCGTCAAGATGAATGTCGGCGCCAACGTGCCGGACGTCGTTACGCCAGCCTCGGTCTACGATAACATGGCGCATATTCAGCAAGTCAAAGGTAATTTATATCAGTCATTTTTTGACAACCTCATTTATAACTCTCTTTTGCTATATTAAAGTGATTTATCGCACACGGGCTTGGATCAGAATAAATATTTTCAATTAAGCATTCAATTAAGCATTTATTCTTCCAATGTTTTGTTGCACCATGAAAATATTGTTATGAAAAATATTGTTATATTTGTTTTACACAGAACTCGCGGCAGCCGCGGTCGAAGGTAGCTACGGAGTGATGTCGAGCTTCCGGCCGTCGAATAGCGCGAAGCTGTACGCCTCGCCGGAAGACATGAAGACCGTTGGATATCGCTCGCGTAGTCTACCAGCTAATCGTCCGCATCTGAGGAAGTCTCACAGTCTACGCAATCCGCCGTGCAGCACGACGTTCAAGACGTCCGGCAGCCAGCAGGCGCTGAATACTAGCGTCAACATGAACAGTAACGGAAACGGTAATAATTCGATCAACAACCAGTACGCGCAACCGTTGAAGACTACTAGGAGTCACAGTATTGCCGGTATTCGCGAGCGAAAAAAGAAGACTGCCGTGAGCACTAGCTCGTCCGTCACGAACCTTTCGTCGATCGCGTCCGGCGCAAATGGACAGTCCGCGCCAGCTTCCTCGGCGCCGCCGATCCCCGAGCCAGATTACAGTCTGTCGGAATCGGAGAACGACGAGGGCGAAGACGAGACGGATGAGGACGGCGAGTCGGAGATTGCGAAGGAGCTGGAGAAGGCGGCAGCGCGAGAGAAGCTGGAGGCAACGCGGGAGACGTCCGGCAACTCCAACACATCTGGCTCGAGTTCGTCGGGCAGCGGTTCGCTGCCGCACTCGTTCAGCGTTGAGGAGATTCAGAAAGTGCGCACGCAGTTAAAGTCGTCCAAGAGCCATCCGAATGACTTCCTCCTGCAAACGCAACAGTCGCTCGTCGAGGATGGCGACAACAGCTCGAGCGGCGTCAGTTCGGACCAGGACGTGCCGGTGGGCCCACCGATGGGCTTCGACGACACCGCCGCGCGGAATTTGGCCAATCAGGAGAGCAACCAGCACTCGACGCCGGGAGGCGCGGCTCTGCTGACCGGCGCCGGGCCGATCGAGAAGGAGAGCAATCAGACCAAACGACCGGGCTACGGCGGCAGCGGTTTGCTGACCAGGCACGCAGTCAGCCTGGCGCAGCTGCCGCCGCCGATCGAGGCCGATGCCGAAGAGCAGAATAATGATCTGTACGTGCCACCGCCGCCGGAATTCAATGCCGGTCCATCCGCCGGCGGTCAAGACCAAGAAGTGGTGGTGTTCGCGCCGCCGCCGCAGTTCAGCGACAACAAGCAGCAAACGCAGCAGCAACAGCAAGCCGCGGCGCAGAATCGCGTCAAGATAATCGGTGCGATTCCCAAGGTCGCCGGGAACCAGGTGAAAGCGTCGGGCGGTCGGTTGCCGTAGAGAGAGAACCACAGATCGCAGCACGAATGTTTTTATTCGTGTATTCCTTCCCGACGTGGCGAGCAGGAAAAGAATTTTTAACACGTACATCGCGATTTCGAAGTCAATATATTTAGAGGCTCTCCGCCTTTTCGGTAGTGATCACCGCGCGACGAGCGCACTAAATTTAGACTATACTTGATCCGGTAAGAAGGGATCGACGATCCGCGCGATCGTATATAAAGCGCGGTCGCTTGGACGACACTTTTTTCCAAGAGTAAATCGTATTCTAATCGAGCGTCGTAGGAAGTATACCGAGGAGATAATCGAGCGCGTTTTTACCAAGTAAGTTAACGAGTGTGAGCGTACGTCCGATTGCACCACAATAGAGAAGATTGGTTTGTCGCACACGAGCGCATTGGTCGATCATAAGCTTGTCTTTCGCCAACCCTGTCCGTGAGTGAGCCGACAGATCCGCAAACCGATTCGCCGCGTCGTAAAGAGAAAACGTGAGCGGCCTAAGGGCACGAAGGGAGCGAATATACGCAATTCCGACGGAAGAGGACGAACCTTCGAGAAGAAGATGGAAAGGAGGGAAATGCATTTGATGCGTGTACGCGTGCATGAGTTGTGACGCGTGAATGTGCGATGCATATCGGTTTGTTTTTCATGTTTCTATCAAACTACGAGGTGTGTTTTAATACTTTTACACGACCACGACCACACGGACACTCTTCGCTCTGAGAAATACGGAACTGTCGAGGCAGGTTTTTTGCAAAGTCACTTCTAAACCAATTTTAAAGCAAAAGCATTTACAGCAGTCTCGCTCACTCTCGATCCCCCCTTTGCCGACGAAGCGTCGACGGCGATTAAATGTCGAACAAAAGCGCGTTCATTTTTTCTTTTTAGTTTTTCTCGTGTCTAGACACTGCTCAAACGCCTAAGCTCACAAAGCTCTACTCGCGAAGTCATTAGAGATTCTTCCTAATTTGTAATTGCAAATATTATTAATATTATTAGTATTATGATTTTATTATTATATTATTAATATTATTGTTAGAGCATTGTTATTATAATTATACGGCGATTATAACGCTCGAGTGTCGAGCCCCTCGAGAAAGCGCGTAGTCGCGTCGCGAAAGAATGTGTAGCACTATACTTCGTTATAATGCACCATTATTACTCCAGCCTGTGTAAAGTAAATCGTAACTCCTTCCATCCGCGCGAAAAGCTTCCTTGAGCCGGAAAACTTTTTTGTGTCCATGCATCACTGTCGAATATAAATATAAGAATCAAAGTCGTGCGGACGAGAAATATCTTGCCAGCATGAAATTGATGAAGTTGAAAATGATCAATTGGATCGGATTCTCGAGCTCTTCGTCGAACAAGCGCGGCCCATTATTTTTTTGCAAATTAATTGCGAGTATGTACATATATACATATATATATATATATATATATATACACACACTAAACCTTCCTGGTTATCGTTTCTACGCCTTCACGAATGCTGGATAAAAACAAAAGTCGCATTTTGTGTAGCACAAGTGCGAGCGCGCGTGAGTCGCCGGGTGGTTTTTGTAAACGTGGAAGAGGCCGAGTCAATCAATACGTTTTTAATGTTCCTTCGATATATTTCATTGTCATTTTTTCATGTAAGCACCAAAATCCAACATAGCGTAAATACCAAGTACATGAACATCCTTTTTTGTGTGTGTGTGAGTACAAATAATAGTCTGCGAGATATTCAGATATCTGGATATTTTTATCGGAAATATTATATAAAAATTATTAAACTTATTTAGATTTCGAAACAAAGTTAAAAGATTAAATAATTATAAGAAGAACTATAATGCAGAGCATTATATTTTATATATTTAACTTTCTTTTTCGATGACTCTCTAGATTTTATGTAATTTACTATAAAATTATATCTTATTTTATAATTTATATAATATAGTAATTTAGTAATTTATTTATATAATTTCAAAAATTATATAAAATTAAATCCTAATTATATAATCAACTTTAATACCACAAAATAATATTCCTGGAATAAAGGAAGCCGCTATATTTAATATCCACAAATATGAGATATCTGGATATTTCAATGAAACATACGCACACATCCGACGACGTTTACCAGATGTACACGCTGTGCGGGATCACGCATCATCCGCGGGATTATTCCGTAAAACTCTCGCAGTTCGGCAAAAAGCAATGCACGACGCGAGTGCATCATGACGGCTCGTACAATGCAGCAAACGGAGAGATCGGCCGGGAGACGAGGCTTTATTTTTGTTCGCCGTGCACGTGGCGCGCGCGGCCACGTGGCGTCCCGTGCGGAGCACGTGCACGACATCAGTTGCGTGCGCCAGCGGATGTGCTTAAAAGCGCACGGTTTGCGGCCGAGATTATATATATACATTATATATATAATTACGACATTCCTGCCAAAAGTAATACAGTAGTCTTATATATCAAAATTAACGCGAAAGAGAGAGAGAGAGAGAGAGA
>NW_020220527.1:0-22354 GCF_003070985.1 Temnothorax curvispinosus | reverse complement strand
CGCGTCTCGCTTCGCAGCACGGCCACCTCCGCGACGAATCTGTCGCCCACTGTGAATCCCTGCAGGTCGACGAAGATCGTCGTCGTCGTTGCCGCTGTCGCCATTGCGCCAGCGCGCGTTGGAAAAAAATTAGACGTCCGTTTAAGTTGCTCGTTTCTAACAGAGTTTGAGGAACAATGGAAGGAACCTGCGAATTTATATATTCCTCGTTTCCGGGATAAAGCAATCCCACAACCATATTCTTCCGTTTCCCGGATGAGGTATCCTCACAATCGCATTTTCCGTTTCCCGGATGAGGTATCTCCACAATCGCATTTTCCGTTATATAATTTTGCGCACCACGTTGGTCAGCGGACTGTACTCGATGACGCGATCGTGAACGATGAGACAAAAGGCGGTGGTTTTCGGCGGAAAGTTTTCCTTGTATTCGAACTCGATGCGCACGTCCACGGTGGCGCTTTTTACCGATTCGTTTTGACGGGAACAATCGATCACCGCGAACGGAGCTACCCGCGCGAATTCGCGCGGGGAGAAGAGCGCGTCGTCGCGACTGTCCCCGTAGTACGCTCCTCGAAATTTTGCGTACATCTCGTACAGCACGGCGAACTTGTCGTTCTCGAAATCCACGTTCACGTCGTCGTAAGGATAGAATTCCGAGTTGAGACACAATTTCACGTTGGCGAGCACGCAATGATCGAACCTCGAGGGGTCGCCCACGAATTCGTTTCGCCGTCCGGTCTGCAGCGCGAATATGACGTATCGCGTCTTCTCCAATTGCGGCGCGGCTTTCACGGCCCATGAATGCTTTCAAGCGAATGAGTTCAAGCGCGTGTTACAAATGTAACCGTATGGGCCACTTTGCGCGGGAGTGCCCACAAGGCGGTGGCGGTGAAGATAGAGGAGATCGCGGACGCGACAGGGACGGCGGCTTCGGACGAGGCCGAGAGAAGTGCTTCAAATGCAACCAATTTGGACACTTCGCGCGCGAGTGCAAGGAGGATCAGGATCTTTGCTATCGCTGCAACGGTGTCGGTCACATCGCGAAAGATTGTCAGCAGGGGCCGGAGCTGAGCTGTTACAATTGCAACAAGACTGGTCACATGGCGCGCAGCTGCCCGGAGGGCGGCAACGATTCCGGCCGCTTCGCGATGCAGAGCTGCTATAACTGCAACAAGACGGGCCACATCGCTCGCAACTGCACCGAGGCCGGTGGCAAGACTTGCTACATTTGCGGCAAGACTGGTCACATAAGCCGCGAATGCGATCAGGACGACAGGAAGTAGGAGATAACCGGAATCCGTGCCGCTCGCTTAACGATAACGATAAGCCGTTTACCGTCATCGCGCGCGCCACTACCGGGAATGGTAGCTAGGTAGGGATGTGCGGACGTATGTCTCGTTGACGTATGTCTCGGTGCGTTTATAAATTCGCACAGGACGCCGTGGCTCCGTCGTCAACGCCGTGGTTGACGCCTGCCAAGTATCAATATCGGCGTCGCCGCCGTAGCCATTTAACGTCGCGCGTCCGTCATAAACGGATTTCTCCATCTCTCCAGGCTCCCATCTCCCGGAGGCCAGCCAGCTCTCCCCCCCCCCCCCCCCCCTCCCCCCTAAAGCCCTCCTCGCCCTTATTCCTAATCTCCTTCCCCTCTCTGCCCACCGTTGTTCTCTTCGCAAGGATTTTTTTTTTCTTAACGATGTCTTTAAGTTTTTATTGCTGTTACACATCGACACCCATATAACACGTATACATTTGCTACTACGTGTGAATGAGAGCAGGGTTCATCCTACGAGTAACACGTCTTACAATTACATTACATTACTACAACATTACATTACATCTACACGTATGTGACACACATGCACATATACACATCCATATGACACGCATACATACACCACAACCTATGTAATAATATTATAAACATTCTATTGACTTAGAGTAGAGACATGAATCCTCTGTCCCTTGACTTTCGAATCGTCTCGTACGCGCATTGTTTTCCGATGCAAGATGTATGGATTCTCGGGAAGCTCCACGCGTAGCCTCGCCGAGCAATTGGCGCGCGGCCGGCGGTTTTGCGCGGCATGAATGTACGCGCGAAACTACCTCCACGCGCATCCTTGACGGCTCTCGCATTTGTATGAATAAAGTAAATTTTACAATACGTGACTGTTTACGATTGACAAACAAGAAAAAAATGAAAAAAAAATAATAAAGAACAGGCCGCCACGTTAAAAACAACGGCGCGTCCGTTGAGAAATGAAGCATGTCTTTGACACACGGATTCACGAGCGAATCACAAGGCACGGGCTCACGTCGCACTACTTTTCGCATCCACGCATCTTGTATTCTCCGGTCCTCCCTCTCGAACTCTCTAGCCGACACTCATAAATCGACAAGTGAAGGAAAGCAAGAAAGAATAAAAAAAAAAAGCAATTCGGAAGCGGAACGCGGGAAAATAGGACAAAGAAGTATGCGAGAACACATGCCGGCCCTGAATGCATAAAAAAAAAATAATGTTTAGTAACGCTAATTTTTAATGTGTAAGGATGTAATGAGGATCTCACCCGAGCCGTTACTGTGCATCACTTTTGCGTTTCTTTCGTTTCCTTTTCTATTTTCTTTTTTTTCTTTTTATATATATACCGGACTCGTCTAGTTTTCATTATAGGTACGGACAAAAAGCGAAGTATAGTTGTAGGATTGTCAGTGTTTACAGGTTTATATGCAATTATACTCATATCCTCCGACTTCGAAGTAGGGCGAAAGAGAGAGAAGAATAATGTGCATTTTCCTGACATAAAAGGAAAGAATTACGTTGCGATTAATAACCAGTAAGATACGTCCGAAATGGTCGCTACATCTCAATATATATGTATATATACATATAAACACGGTGGTCTGTACAAGTTGACACATTTTGTACGTACACAATCATAATTGTTAATGACAAGACTATAGATTCATATTGTTCATACTGTCGCGCCGGGGACTATTGATGGACCTGCGCGACGAAAAGAGGGGAGCCCACACAGGAGGAAGTGTACCAACCTTACTATATCCTTACATGTTGCTGAAAAATACTTCGTTACTAGGTATATGTATATATATATGCGCATGTGTGTATACATATATTTATGCATATGTGCAGGAGCTGTATTTTGTACTGTAAAAAGCTAGCTTATACTCTGGTCGTTGCTGGTGACTAATTCCAATGGTACGATTCTCCTTTTGTATCTTCAACGAGAAAAATTATATTTTTCATGTATAGAGTATAATCCCGAGGTCAAATACTCTTTTTTTTTTCTTACTCATAAGTTGTAGGGGACGAAATTTTTCGTATAGATGCGATCGGTAGAAGGAAATCGACTGATTCGAGGGGGAAAAAGAAAAGGCTATTATTCCCCGTTGCATACGAAGGGGATACGACCACTTTTAAGCTCGACGCGAGTACAAAGCGAGATTTTTTCTTATATAAACGAGGGAAAGAAGAGGATACGGAGCGCGCGCGAGCGCGTACCAAGCACGACGAAATTATGTTAGCGGGAGCCGCGACTCGTCCGACCGCGCGACATTTCAATCAAGTTAAAACGCAACGTGAACAACGCAATTAGGATATAAGATGCGATTAGAATCCCGACTACATTATCTGGAGTACCCCGGAACACACGCGTTCACGCCAAGTAGCAAGCAGCGCGGACTATGCAGTTATCAATTCGGTCATCCGGACGGCGAGTCTTTGTTCAGGCCGGAAAGGCGGATCGCGCGGACTTAGCGTCCCCGAGGAGGAACGCTTCGGGATTTTCGCGACGTCCGCGCGATCCGTACACTTTGCGGACTTCCGGTGTGGTTCTACCAGCAGCGACAATTGTGTATTAACGTTCAGAAGCCAGGCGTGCCTGACTGACTGTCTCGGTGGAAGAAAGGCCCGGGGCGACGTCCGCCTTCCCGTCCCCCGGGGCGGCGGCGGCGGCGGCGCACTCCGGGAGTGTTTTTCTTAATAGTAAACCCAGGTGTCCTGCAACAATTTTATACACTTAAACACACTGTTCGGGACTTAAAAACAATACCGGATCTCATTGCGTAGTTTCGGTGTGCTAGTGCTCACGACGAGACTTGGAGAGGATCAAACAAATTGTACTTCGCTATATTGGAACCTTCGCGGACCTCTGGCGCTACCAATGCGCGGACACACGTCGGACCAAGTATTCCGGACCGCGCGAAGTGTCTGGGACGGATGTGTCCGAAGGCTCGGGGTATTATCCTTCGTGTACTTTGAGGACTAGTCTCGATTGGACTCGACTTAGGAACTCGGGTTCTTCGACGGATTTGATGCATCCTTCGTTTCGAGGGTATCTTGTACCTTTCTACCTCGGGGATATCTTTCACTGATACTAGAGAGAAGCGAAGGATGGATCGGGTCACATTCAAAGTTGGGAGTCCCGATACCTCGGACGCGTCGTCAGACTTTTCTCAAACGTCTCTTTTATACCGTCTGGCTGGGAATGACTTGAATACACATCACACACGCGAGAGCAACATAGTCTGGATAGATGCAACCGATTCCCTCCGCGACACGGTCTCCGCGGTTTTGTTGGCGGCGGCAGAGGTCCAGACGAGCATACGAATAATTATTATAAAGAATATATAAAAAAAAAAAACGAGTGCGATTAGGGCACCTGCGCTTTTGTCTCTGCTACAAGACTTACGTACGAATATTGTAAAGAATACGACTGTTACAGTATATGAATCTAATTCGACCGGCATGCGCACGCCGGGTCCACGGCTCGACTTATATATTAAACTAATCTATAAATACTAAAAAAAATGAAGAAGAAGAAGAACCGAGAGAGAGAGAGAGAGTGAGAGAGAGAAAAAAGAAGAAGACGAGGATGAAGAGGAAAGAAGAGAAAAAAAATAAGCTACAAAGTAATAAAAGGATTATGGAGTATTCGAAGTTATGTTTTTAAACTGAATTTTTGAAATAGAATGTGTACGGAGAGGCAAAAGGAATGGTCTTCTCTTTTCCTTTCGTTTGCCTTCCTGAACCGTATGACGTTCCTTATTCCTCTCTTCAACAGAGATCCTTCTACTTTTAAGGAATTGATTCTGAGAATCAATTTGTGGTTTCGCAACGTATTGTCAGGAGTAGGTCTCGAATATCTGTTCATGGTGAAAACGTATTCTAAAAATTCTTCGTAATATACATATATCGAGTGACATGACCGGAAACCGATTTAAAGCTGAGCTATCCCTAAGCTGTGGAGCATCTCGCTAGAGGCATTCAGGGACAAGGGATATTAACTGGATCCTGAGTCAACACGGTAACGCTTTTCCTTCTAGAATTTCTCAGGCTCTTTCCAAACGTGCCGAACCATCCAATTAATTTACGCTTTGTGATTCTAGCGAGGACGCGTTATGCCCGCGTGTACACGCATGGATCGCCGCCCGTCGATGAGAATTACGTAATTGCACCAGCGCACGCGTGCTCCGGGCTGTGGATCCACACGCAATCTGCTGCGTGTCGATATCGCAAATGCGTAAATGGACTCGTCGGGGATTGATTAACTGATTAATAATCGGCAGTCGCCTTGGTATGTTTTATATATCTCGTGAATCTCTCGCAGAGAATTTCTAGAGGAGAAAGTCTCCAATTAAATTAACGCGCTGTTACACAAGAATTTGCTCCGCAATGCGATTCTAAATTGTTTAATCAGCAACGGTACGCAATGCCGCGGACTGAATTATAAATTCTTGCGATTTCCGAACGAAATTCTATCTACGGTATAGTCTCGCACGAGTTTTCACCGCGTGGAAACGGAGTAGGTGAATCGCCGTGACTTTTTGCTTCGATAAACTTCAACGCTAAACTTGGCTAAACGTTTCTTCGCGGTTCTGTCGTTTGCCATTTTCTAACTACGCATTATATATTTTTATCTATGTGCGGCCGTTATCGCCGAGCGACTTGGATGACGCTTTATGAATGAGCGGCTATGGAGAAAATAGGTGAATGGATGATCGAGCGGACCCATGGTATACCCCTAGAGGAAATATATAAATAACCCCGTGGCGTCGACGCGTGAACGCTGACATCCACGTGTCTCGATAAAGCGAGCCTGTCAGGTAGGCGGCGAGGAAAATCTTTTATCAACGCTGGAGAGGGAGAGAAAGAGAGGGTCGGCTGGCCTCTAGCGCTGGCATGGACGAGCGGAACGTCGAAACGAGTTAAAAACCAGAACCGCGGAACGCGCATCCGGTTGTCGCGTGATCTCGCCCGCCCGCGCCCCGTGGTGGAATCATCATCGTCGTCGTCGTCGCCGTCATCGTCGCGCCGCCGTCGCGTCTGTCAAAATCGGCTCGGAGTAACTCTCGCGGCGACGGTCAGTGACGGTGGCTCTCCGCACCGCACAGGTAGAATCAGGTAGAATGTGAAGAGCCAATAGGACCAGGAGGTGGAGTCGCACGCGTCGTCGAAGACACGAGGCGTCGGAGGTCGGAGGTCGAAGGTGAAAGAAGAGAAAAAAGCTCGGCCGATCGACCAAAGGATGCGTTCGCGTACGGGTCACGCAACCACGGCGACCGGCGTCCATTCGTTTCACTCGCGATAACGGCGAGGTGAAGGAGGTGGTGTAGAGGGTGACGAGAGAGGAGGAAGCGGGAGCGGCACGAGGAGTAGCAACGCCGGAGGGGAGACCAGCTGCGTCTTCGTCGTCGTTGTCGTTCTCGTCATCGTCATCGTCATCGTCGACGTCGTCGTCATCGTGCAGGCAGCAATGGCCGCCCCCGTCGACGGGCTCGAGGAGCTCAGGACCGAGATCGAGCGTCTGTCGCGCGAGCTCGACTTGGCCTCCACCGAGAAGATACAGTCGGCGCAGTACGGGCTCGCGCTGCTCGAGGAGAAGTCGGCCCTGCAGCAGCGGTGCAACGACCTGGAAACGCTCTACGAGAACACGAAGCACGAGCTGGAGATCACGCAGGAGGTTAGTGCGAGGAGTCCGGGAACCCTTTGGGGCGCCGACCGCGTGTCGCTCGACACGCCCGTGAAAGGGAGAGCAAATTTATTCCACTCTTGCGACAGTTTGATCGGCAGCGGCGATTAATGTGTAACGATAGAAATGACGCGTGGGTGAATTTTTAATTCCTGTACGGTAAACAGTTTAATACGGAGCGTATGCGGCAAGAAATACCGATTCTCTTTCTTGGAGTAGAACAGGTAGGAGGACAGGGTAGAGTCAACCGTAACAATTTGACTGCAAGAGGAATGTAGAGTGACTCATTCAGTGCGCCTGCATTGGCCAATCCATGTACAGATATCTATATTTAGTTACCTGATCTGGAATGCTGTTTTTGGAAAAAAATATGTTTACGCGTTATTGGATATGTTATTATTTATAATTCAAAGAAAGCAAATTCTTTTCTCCAGAAAGTCTTGAAACTCTTATCAGTCTTATCACTCGTGTGCGTCACGTAAATGCAGTTCTACTTAAAGATGTATATTTCTTCCCGAATAAATTGAATATTTTTTCGTTACTTTAGGCGCTAGCAAAGTTCCAGACAACCACGAAAATAACAGCGAAGAGCGGCATCGAGCAGGAAGAGAGTCTTCTTAACGAGAGTGCTGCTCGGGAAACGTCTTTACAATCGCAGATCATCGAATTAGAAAATGAAACGAAACAGGTTTGTGTACAGTTGGTCGCGATTATCGACTCGTGCAAAACGGAAGTGCGATTTGACGTGTTACAAATTGTTTACAGTTGCGACATGAGTTGGAACGGGTGGAGGCGGAGCGTGATCACGCGCTGCAGGAGCGCGAGGAGGTCGGGAAGGATCATCAGCAGACGGAGATGGAGCGCAAGTCGTTACGTGCCGAATTACGAGAGTGCAGGAACCGCGAGACTCGCCTGCTCCAGGATTACTCCGAGCTGGAGGACGAGAATATCTCATTGCAGAAGCAGGTGTCCGGTTTGCGGTCCAGTCAGGTGGAGTTCGAGGGTGCCAAACACGAGATTCGACGGTTGACTGAGGAGGTCGAGTTGCTGAACAGTCAAGTGGAGGAGCTGACGAACCTGAAGAAAATAGCGGAGAAGCAGATGGAGGAGGCGTTGGAGTCGCTGCAGGCCGAGCGCGAGGCCAAGTACGCTTTGAAGAAGGAACTGGATCAGAGGATTAATAGCGAGTCGATCTACAATCTCAGCAATCTGGCGCTCTCCATCCGCGGCATCACCGAGGATCAGACGATATGCAGCGACGGCGAGGACGATTCGCCGGCGCTGCGTAGAATCGAGGCGGACTTGAAGACGCAGGAACCAGGCACGTCCGCGACCGACAAACAGGTTGACTTGTTCTCCGAGATACATCTGAACGAATTGAAGAAACTGGAGAAGCAGCTGGAGCTCGCGGAGACCGAGAAGGCGCATCTGACGCAAAATCTGCGCGAGTCGCAGTACGCGGTCGAGAAGAGCCAGGCGGAATTGCAATCGTTCGTTGCGCGAATAGTGCAGCTGGCAGCGCATGTGCAATCGCTACATCATCTTCACTCGAAATTGCCTGATAAGCAGAGCGAAGAGACGACGTTAGATAAACTCAATCAGGTACGCGTATATGGCTTTTTTTTCCAATTAAAATAGACAAAAAAAATAAAATGTTTCGTGTTACTTTGTTATAAAATATTATGCTAATGACGCTACTGTTTTTTTACAGGCCGTTGTGCAATATCATCAGTGGAGCACCATGTCTGCTCGCGAGATTAATCAGTTGCAGAAAGATCTGTCTGAATTGGAGAACGGTTTAACCGTGTCCGACTCCACGCAGCAGCTGAGAACGGAGCTGACGAATCTGAGGAATAAGGTATACATTTATTCATATATTACTTACGATTTCTTGAGATGTACTCACAACGGCGTTATTGCAAAACTCGCGACGAAGAGCGAAGGTGTAAGTTAAAAAAATAGACTGTTATAAGATGTAGAGAAAAATGAGAGAGAAATAACAAGAGTTTGCTAGTGGCAAGAGTATAAGTGTATGCGATACTGGCGCAATTGTCGCGCAAAAACGATAGACTTTGAACAGAAATTGTGGCGTTTCAGATACCCGAGTCAGAGAAGAGCCTTCGAGAAAAGGTTGGGTTACGTGTGGTCCCTTTGACGTATTTACCAGATATTTTAATAACAATTTGTCTTGTTGGCTCCTCTAATGATGATCCGTACAGTGGTACTCGCTTCTCAGTGTCCTAACAACATCCACACATCGCTTCCTGTCTATGATGATACTTCTTCATATATTTAACCGTACATGTTTTCGAAGCTACTGACGAATTCACTCCATTAAATGTAGATCCACGTGTGATGATAGTCTTACTCCTCTGAGCGCCGTAGAAATAAATTATTTGTGTTTTCACACATGGATCCTAGCATCAAACGCATTTGAACGAAATATCACTATCGAGTGCTCGAAAGAGACGACGTACGGATCGTAATATATGCTATGCAACGTGGCTTTTAAGACAGAATGCGCTTAGGAACGAGAAGTCAAAATCGACCACTTTCTTTCTACCTAAATTTCGTGCGTATCTAACGTCAGCATGTCGAACGGAACTCGCCGAGCCTGTTTTGCACGATGCTCGAAGAAAGAGATCATCTACAACCTGTGATATTTCTCATAAAATCTCCATGCTGCACTCGCAAAACTACGAAAACCTAAAACTACTATCCAATTATTTAATACATACTATACAAACTGATCTCATGAACGAACTTCCGATAAACACGCAGCAATCAGGCAAAACGTACCTAACGCATTTATTGCGACCTGGTATCGCGTTTTCGTTCGCACGCTTGACATCTCCCTCCTTCGTTTCAGCTCCTGGACACGGAACAGAGGAGCATGCAACTCGAGTCGGACGTGTCCACTCTGTCGAAACTCACCGCGGAAGCGGGCGGTTTTCTCGATTCTGCTCAGAACGACCTGCAGAATCTTTCCGACGAGCTCGCGCAGCTCTATCATCACGTGTGCACCGTTAACGGCGAGACGCCCTCGAGAGTGGTGCTGGACCACGAGAAGTCGGAGATCGTGCCCGAGAAGGAGGAGGAGGACGGCAAGATGGACTGGTGCCGAACTCTGTTCAAGACCGACATCAAGATTAAGGATCTGGAGAGTCTCAGCAAAGCGAAAGAAATTGCGAAGCACATAGAGACCGCGATGGACCAAATAAAGCATCTTAGAAGCTCCGTAGAACACACGATCGAATTGTCTAAAGTCAAAGGAATGCAGTCCAATATTTGCAACGTTTGCGAGGGTAAGTACATGCCTATGAAAGAACTTGTTTTTATTTTACAATATAGACGTAATATAGAATTTCGTTGATAAATAATTTTTAATTTTTTCAGCTTCTGTCAATGAGAACAAGGCGGACGTAACGGACCTTCAAGAACAAGTTATCAGATTAAAGGCCTTGCTGTCCGCTAAGCGAGAACAGATCGCCACATTGAGAACGGTGCTTAAATCAAACAAAAACACGGCGGAGGTGGCGTTAACGAATCTGAAGAGCAAATACGAGAACGAGAAGAGCATCGTTAACGAGACGATGCTCAAGCTGAGGAATGAGCTCAGAATGTTGAAGGAAAACGCCGCGACTTTCTCGAGTGAGTATTTAATTTCTGTAGCTCTTTTCGCCTTTCCTACGCGATTAGACGTCTTTAATTTAATAGAAAAACTATTAAAGAAAAAAGAAATTAAGACGTAATTATATTAATTTTGTTGCCCTATGAATCTTACTAAACTTACCCATTTTTCAAGATAATTTTACAAAACCTGCAATTTGTGATATTCAATAATGTAACTCTTTTTTTCTATTTTGTCCTACTAACACTTTTACCTACTAACGTCAATTAAAAATTGGGTCTTATCAGTCGTAATGAACGTGCTGCTGTTAATACTATGGGGTACCGCGGTTGACTTTTCAAACTCTCTGATTCTGTGCCATAACTATTGTGTTGCATAAAAATTATCAAGCGTATACTGCCATGTAACATTCCTCTCCTAAGTGTGACTAGTCAAGCATTATCGCGCGCTTGTTTCGGAACGCGATGCAGTATCTACGATGTACCTGGTTTTTGGTTGACGCATTTTTCTTTTCTGCCATAACTTTTTATACGTATATGTAAGGGTGCCTCTCGTTCCTTCGTGGAGTCTAGTTTCGGCTTCATCTCCCGCGGGTTACTTCCGGTATGCTTCCAATTCCAGTATCCCTCCATCCTCCATCCCACTCGCTTATCTCTACATCGTGTTAAACCCTGCTAACCATGCGCTGTCCAGGTCTGCGTGCAATGTTCGCTGCACGCTGCGAAGAGTACGTGACGCAAGTGGACGAGCTTCAGCGGCAGCTCACCGTGGCGGAAGACGACCGGAAGACGCTGAATCAGCTGCTGCGCCTGGCGGTGCAGCAGAAGCTCGGTCTCACCATGAAGCTGGAGGAGCTCGAGGTCGACCGGGAGCTGCGCAACACCAGGCGACACGCCGCCGGCGCGAACGGGCGCGGTAGGCCGCGGCTGTCGCAACAGACGAACCGTCCCCACTTAGGCAGAGATTTCTTCTAGAAAATGATGAAGATGTGGAGTAAAATATTCTGAGAGAAGCGAGGATTTTGAGAACCTTTTCGAATTTTTCTACTGCTCGTCGCCAGGCCTCGCGTTTCGCGGGTCTGGAGGACTCTAATGAGTATACAATTGACTTCTTCGTTAGAGAGAGAACGTCCGCAGTCTCGTTATCCGTAATAATCGTTTCGTCGCGTCGAAATTTCCGCGACGCGGTATTTTTACAAAGGGATGGACGGATACGCGTGAATGCTTGAGAAAATGAAAAAAAAAAAACGGAAAAGAAGGGAAAAAAGAGAAAGGAACGATGACGCCGTCCTCATTGATACGGGGGAGAATCGCGCTCGGTGAACGGGGGAGTAAGGGCTGCGTTTTGAAGGGCTTCGAAATGTTCAGTTTTTCACACACCCCATGGATTTTGCTCCATATCATAGAGTCTCTTCGGGGAGCCTCTGCCTTGTGTTACCACTATTGTTAGTAGAGGAATTTAGGATACAAACGCGAGTGTAGGATACAACACTTTCGTTGACGGCGCCTCCGCTGTTTCGCGGAGTTCGCTACGCGCGTGTTTCAACGCGAAATTATACGTTCCGCGACGATGCGCGTATAGCCGTGTCAAACTGTTAAGTGCATTAAATCAGCGCGAGCGTTCCATCGAATATATTCTCGGTCGTTTTTATTGTACGGAGGAAACGCGCTCTACGTTTCATTGACGGATCGATTCGTCGAGCTCTATTACCGCTTTAGCACGCTTATTTATTAACGCTTTACGTATTCTAAACGATTCAAGGGATATTCCGTTGATGGTCCGTAATGTAGTATAATATAATCGTCTCCGGAACGTTTCGTCGGACAAAAAAGCTTACGTTGAAAAGGGAGAACGCACGGCGGTAAAAGAACGTATATACCGTTTGCAGGTAGTGAAAGACGGAGGAATTTTACATCACGTAAACCATAGAGACAATATTTAAGTATCGCGCGTGGACCGGTAGCATTTATAATCAAAGTAGTGAGATGGAATGTCGTAGGCAAGTAGACTTGAAAAATTTTAAACGGTAGCCGAGTAAAATAGTCACGATATAGGGACCCATCTTCCAAGTAGTACCACCTCAGGTCACCCGCCATCCGGATGCATCAATTAGTCCACCCATATGCTCACTTATTTTATTTTAAAGATTTCTTTTTACCCGTGAGAAACCGTTTTTCGATCCCAAACGCAGGAATATTTTAATACGCTGAAAAATGGAACGACTCGTACTTTGTATCTCGAAGAGAATACAGTATTATAGAGGATTATATACGAGATACTAAGATATGAAGAATGCTATTTATTTCGATGTTGGAAAAAGGAATTTTATAATTCTAGGCAGCATATCTTCCTCTTCGAGCCGCGGAGTCGGTTGTTCCAGTTCTCACGGTATCCAACGCTTATATTTCTCATCATCGGAGATCGGTACACGTTTTCTCGTTGTTAACTGTGAAACTCGCAACGCGCGATATCATGTTCTTTCGCGATTTTGTTGTAGAAACGGCCTAAACGGGCTCTAGATCATTTTTACGTTGACTTCTTGGCAGCTTGTTGAAACCTACACACCTATTGTTCATTAGAAGTTAACTATTATATTGAATTACTGTATTAGCTGCAGCTATTCGATGCAGGTTTTTTATCACCTTGTTAAGTTATGTTTATTTATATTTTTATGTATATGTTTTCTATTGTGGCAAAACGCTTCGCAAGGCAATTTCTAACACTTGACGCATAATCGTCGCTGATCTCGTTCGACGGGATTAGCGAAAAGGTTCTTTGGTTTAACAAAGGGGCGCGCGGCAAGAGCTCTAATTACGGTTTTATTGATTACCGCTATCTTGTACTACTTTTGTAGGAGTGTAATTATCGTGATAAGTGTACTCACAATTAGTGCATCTCGCAGGATGCTCTTTTACTCTGATGTTCTGCAGATACGTCGCGCATCACGCACATATATATTTCTCTAGTGATATATAATAACTTATAGATTGTGCAAAATAAATCATTCCAAATAAAATGATCATGTAACTGTTCAAAGTTTCGAGGAAGTATTAATCGTGTTAGTATTTTATGAATATTGTTATCATTATTATCATGCTGTGATGTGCGCGCGATTAAAAAAAAAACGTAATAGAGCGTCCTGCAAATAAATTTTTATATGTATACAACATAAATGATCATGGATTGTGTTAATCAAATTTGTTATCGCGGCTATTGCTATTGTCTTTATTATCATTGCTATTATTATCGATATTATTGCAATTGTATATTTATTATTGTAACTATTGCCTGTATATCGGCTTCGTCGCGGTAAGACAAATACCTAAAGAGAATTTATCGATCGTTCATCGACTATCAATCGATTGGTCAGTTGTCGCTATTATATTATATCTATATTTTGTAATTATTGCGTCACCTGTGTCTACGACGCGCGTCGCGAACGGAGGCATATATTTCCCGTTTTATACAATTCAACGTCGATCATATTCTGTCCGTATTCGGAATAAAGCATTTTTCTCAGATTTTTATATTTATTTGCGATTTATTTTTCCTCGTGTTTCATACGTATCAAGATCTTTTATGTTCGAATGATAACACGCGGTGTAATATTACTAATTTACTTTATTAAGAGTCACCTGCACTAACTTGTAACGCAATAACTCGATTAACGGACCTCTTTCTAGATTTTAAAGCTAATTATGCCTAGATGAGAGGAGAAGGAACACTCGTTCAATCACACTCTGATCTACGTTGGTGCAATCGGCTCTGAATAGCTATAATTTTACTTGTCGATTCTAATCCCAAGTATTAAATCTTCGGGAGTAGAAAAGAAGGAATTCCGACGAGATTCGTACGCATCACTTAGGCGCTAGACACAGGTCGGGCTAATTTGTGTCCAAAAACCGAGCCAGTCTCAGAACCACCGTCCCTTCCCTTCTCGCCTCGCGCCACCGTCGGGAACGAGCCGGGCAAAAAAAAAAGGAATGATCCTTCCGTTTCTCGAGAAGCTGTCCTCACTATTTTTCACGAGAAATTTCGTCCTCGACTCTACCTAGCCGTCCGCGCTGCTCCACGCGACTGGAGAGACATTCGCGTCAGAGATATATATCGGAACGTATAAATCTGTATATTGTAAAGATCATTGTAATTCGGCGATTGTGCATAATTATCGACTTACTTAATAGCTACGTTATATTAAACGATTCGATAAGATCTTTAGAGGCAGTAAAATCGTTCCAGCGATAAGATCTGTGCAGTTTCTTATATTACAGTTGAAACTTTTCTGCTTATCTCTGTCATTGATGTTCGAAAAGATCACGATAATAAGGCACAATTTCCGAAGTCGTTAAAAAATTGACGAATGTCCAGTCGTGGAAGCGCACACCTTCGATAACATTTGCCAAAAATAATTCTGTCCTTTCGAGGGACCGACACGGTCTTTCTGTACATTTACGTCCTTCACAAAGTTCCTCCACGTCGTAAATGGTTGCGCTATCTCACCGTTAATTGTCCTGAATCCTCTTTCAGAAAAGGAATCCTTGCTCTTTCATTATTCGTGTATTATAATTATCGACCGGCGTTTCAAGTTAATAATTCATACATCATAATGATTTTTCTGCCTGTCTTTCGAACATTATTTAAACCGCTTTTTTTTCTGAAAAGGATCCCGAGGAGTACGCAACCGAATTATTCGTCACGTTCGTGTTTAAGATTATTAAGCTAAAGAAAGAGAAGAAGAAACACAGAGCGAGATTGAGACAGCCGAAGTTAAGAAGGAGAGGGTACATCGTGAACAATAATATCAGGATCTGTCCGCCGAGGATTGGTAAAATAAATAGGAATCGGGACGGCGGACAGATTTGCTCAAGGCTTCCACAAAAGCTCTCATTGCGTCCCGCCCGGTGAGCTTCCCGACGGTGGTGCGTTTAGATCACGATACGTGAGACTAGACGTATAAAAAGAAAAGAGAGAGAGAGAGAGAGAGAGAAGAATGGGACTCGACTAACGAGTCCGATTAGCTGTAACGGCGTAGGCTAAGGAATTAACTGACTGTGTAATGTATGCTGGAATTATTATCTCTAGGAGAATTTCGAAGGAAGAGCTCTCGATGTAACGATGCGCGTGTAAAAACGTCTTGACAAACGTGCTGCGCTGTAACCCGGGTCCATGTTGCATTTACGCGAGATATTTTTGCAAACTTCGCCATTCGGAGATTCGTATTTCCTGGCAATAATTTTGTGAGATGCGAAACTGAACGACACTATCGTATGATATATTTTGCGGTATGCATTCCGTATCTTTTTACTGTATATAGCCAGTAAAAAGACATCATTTTTAATATATAAGATTATGCGGCACTACAAATTACTTCTTTAAATCGTGAAATACGTTTTTCGAGATTTCTAGATATTAACAAATGATTGCGGTTTGACGCGACGTTTCGATTGCGATTTTAATCATTGAGAAATCTATAAGTTTCATCAAAGGATTGTACCGATTTTTTAACTATTTTACGAGATCAATCATGGCATTAAATATTAATTGCATTCTAGTGTGGGATATGCGTGTAGCTTAACTAATTTGATATTTCGTGGGAGATAAGTTAATTGCGATTTATAATATCAATTATGCAACGTTCATGGAGACTTTTATATAATAATTCTTTAACTCAACGTGTAGATTTGGTATTGAATCATTGTATTGGCCCGAGGGGCGGATTTGGTGAATTTAAATGATAAAAAAGAAGAGAGAAAGATCTTTGTAACGAAATTTGAAGCATGGACCCAGAACATTTGTACATATTGTAAATGCACTCTCTAGCGTTACGGCATTAATATAATACATTTGTCTAAAATCGTACCAACATCGCGGAGATTAGCACGAACGATTTATACATACACATATTATATACGAACGTGTCAACGAGCGTATTATATTTTCTCCGTAGTTACAATAGAAACGTTAAACGTTAACATAGGAATGATCCCGGAACCAGAACCGACCATTGTAGCAACCTCGTGATTTTTTTTATCTATTGAGAGTTAATCGGTGCAGAGATGCCAGTCATTTTAAATTAGCTCGGAAGTAGCTGTTAAGTAGATGTTCAGTGATATTATTTGCAAAAGTATCTTTGAAAATGGAAAGGAGGCAAAAAAAGAAAAGGGAGAAAGAACAAGATGCGTATTCAAGCCACACTCGTGGTACCTGGAGCTGTCGTTATTAAACAATGGTACGCTATACGTAGTAGAGATTCTTTTTGTAACATAAAGTGAAATATAATCATTTGTAACAGGACTACAAATTCATTTTCTCTTTTTTTTCCTTTCCTTCCTCTTCTTCCTTTTCTTCGTTCTTTTTTTCATTATCGGTATATTACATTAAGACTTAATTGTTATATATTATGGAATTTATTTCGAGCACAAAATGCGAAGCTCATAAATAAAAAAATAATTAAAAACGTGTGTTACATATTTGAACGTATAATTAGCTTCCCTTTGCCGACATGTACATATAATAATTAAAGATGGAACAGGTATTATGACACACATATATATATATATATATATATATATATATATATATATATATATATAAATTATGATAAACATCTAATAGTTGCTTTCCATTTACACTCAAGTGATCTGAGTCACTCAGTTATGTGAATATTTTATACTTAGGTAAAATTTGCATTTACCTATTTATTTTAGTGATAAAGTTATCGCATAATAATTCAGGTCCATAATCTCACTTTTAATGTGAGTTTATTAGATTGATTAAAGCACACGGTCTCGATTGTGGATAAAAACTCAGTTGAATCTCACTTGCCAACATGCAAAAAGAACGTGCATTCAACTGAGTTATGACGTCACAAGTGAGAATTATCTGAGTTTTGGTGTAAGCGGAAACCAACTATTATGGTTCGTAAAATATATATTTAGAATACTTAATTATATTTGCCTCTGATATTTTTACATCTACACTCGTTTTATAGGACTAAAATTGGCCAAGCTTGTCGCACTGCAGAAGAATTCACAAAACTGTATTACGAATCTTTAGACAAGCGGAAATATGTATAAGTAACAATAATACTGTCCAACGTATTCTTTCTTGATTATATATTTTAATTTTATATGTAATCTGTCTTAGCCGATTTCAAGAATGTACATGGATAGCGCTACTCTGATATAGAACGGAAATAGGGTAACAGGCAAAGATAATATACAAAAATTCTGGACGGATCTACCACCTTCAGAACATAGTGTTCATACTCTTGATGCTCAGCCAATTACAAGTAAACGCTAATAATTGCATTCTTCTTAAATAAATAATGTTAACTTTACTTGTATTTTTTACTGTAAAAATTTATACATATTATTACATATTACATTGTATTTTAATTTTTATAACTTAAATTTTAATAATAATTTCAAATAAATTCTCACTTTAATACTTGTATGTAATGATATTCATATTTTTATTTCATATATAACATTTATCTTAATAACACGCGATACCAAAAGTTTGTTATTTAAATTTATCTTCTGTCTGTAATATGTTAATAATAGGTCCAGAGGTAGCCAACCAATTAACGTTTCTCATCAAAGTCGGTGGCCAAGTGAGATACGACGACAAGAATTCAAAACCGTTTAATTACGGCTATGAGTGATAAATGGAAAATTGTAAGCGACTGTTTTGGAGCACAAGAATTATTAGATAATAATACAACAAGTTAGTATTTTATTGTATTAAGTAGGTGTTTTAAAAGTATAATAAATCTGTTATTTTATACCATGATGTATAACTTAATTTTTATTTTCATAAATTTCTTTATTGGAATATGTATAATATATGACCCACATAGACGTATGAAATGAGATTAACAATATATGTACTTTGTACTTATTTGAAAACAAGAACGAAATAATTTAGACAAGTGTTGGATTGGATATTTTGCTATCAGAGACAAAATTAAATTGTAAAAAAATTGATAATTCTTTTCATTTTTACTTTTAATCTTTTAGATCAATGTATAAAGGCAATAATATTTAAGTTTTGTGTTGGAAAGTAATTCTCGCGCCACACCGAACGCACAAATCCTGTGTCTTCTTGAGAGCGCGGTCTAATCTTAAAGTCATGTAAATAGGACAATAAGAACCTTTATAGGCACGTGCTCGCGAGGAATAACTCTCTCTCTTACAGACAACGGAACGGGTAGTTAGGACACTGAAGTGAGCTCACCGGGGTGGCGTAATTTCAGATAAGTACACGGCGATTTTAATGTCCGTTGTTCTTAACAATCTCGTTGTGTTCATCGCAATAAATTTTGGTAAACATTTGATGGGTCATACAGATAAAATTGGTAACTTACTTTTCTTTGTCTCAATGTTTTTGACAATATAAAATTATACACTTAAAGAATCAACGAGCATTTATTAATACAAAATGTGGAAATTATAAGAATTTCACGCTGTGTTCCAAACAAAGAAAAAATATATTTTATTCAATTTACGAAAAAAACGTGGTGTCGACCACGTAGTACACGCGTGGTGTATACGCGTGATATACGCGTGGTATACGTGTGGTATACGCGTGGCTTTATCTTTACAAAAGAAATAAACTAATTCTAAATTCTAATCGCTGATCAGAGTCTTTCTCTTAACAATAACTAATTACGCTTTACAATAACCGCTCTGATGGTCGATCATTAAGGTCAAAAACAAATCGTCAGAAAGAAGTTAGCTTTCGTTTAGTGCGCAAAGAGCAAGAAAGAGGAACATCGGTCGAATCTGTAGAAGAAAAAAGATTGAAAGATATATGCCGGCACTAAAATTATTCAATTCCTTTTAACTTTTTCATACTTTTTAACTTTTTGACGCAGTATTACTCGAGTATAATATACTTTCTTTTAATTCTGATAGTGCGTTTTCGAAAATCATGGTACGAGCGAACTGATAATTTTACATTTTAATACGGTACGTATTTCTCTTCTACGATATTGCATTAAATAATTGTTAAGTTTAAATACATGTTAATTATAATTATAATTGTACTTAATTATAATTAACTATAACTTTTATGGCAATGTATCACTATGTATTATATCAATATATGTATAATTATACATATATTGAAGTACTTGAGTGTTAATAATCTTAAAAATCGTTCAATATCGTACACGTTGTAGAAGGTCTAAAGAAATCCGATAAGTATGCCACGGACCAGATTTTTTATTCACGGAATCAACGATGTGCGTTTGCCATCGAAAATGCTATGTCGCGCAAGATCGAAACGGGAAATGTATCCGAGGGGAACATTTCCCATTTCGACATTTTTTGCGCGACATAGCATTTTGAAAAAGCAAAAACTGACAATACAAACTGGCAATCATGGCAATACGTACGGTCGATTAAGGATATTCCTGGACCAGAGCACTTTGGTCCAAAAGTTTTGGACCTGGGATATCCTTGGTCGACCGTAATCTTTACTCTTCATATTTATGCCTTTTATAGAGGTAACAATTATTTCGTCCAAATATGATTTAACATATGCAAACATTTTTAGCTCTGACACATTGAAATAAAAATAAAAATAATGAAAAAATGATGCAAATATAAGCTCTGTTTGTAACAATGTTGAATTTATGAAACAGAACTTTAGAAAAAAAATTCTTTTATATTATTTCAGTTTTATATTAAACTCGTATTATCATAGCTGATAATCTATTATTATTATAATTAACAGCGATGTGTTCAATCACGTGGAATCACCGACTGGGATGTTTAAAACCGTTTCTTGCTGTAGACTCGGAAGCGCAACAAATGATTCAATGGTCGAAAGATTGTTGTACGCATTTATAACTGTGTACAGCAACTTTCGACCTTACATGTCGTTTGGAAAATCTGCCATTTCTACGGAAAGTGTACATGCACGACGCGGAACCTCGAAAAGCTGTTCCATGCTCTGGATACAATTAATGCGTAAGTATCGAAATTTATAATCGTTATACTAAATGCCAGAGAACATATTATTCGCAAAATTATCGCGAACTTGTTGCTTTTAATCATTCTTCATATGTTTTCTTTTTTTTATAAATTAATACATATTTCATTTTTATTATTTTTATTTTTGTACTTTGCTTGTATATAACTTATCTTATATGTCGAAAATTATTTTTAAAAGGCAACTTGCTCTTACTGCCATAATCGGCATTGTATAATTCTTTTAATGTACATATTTTGTAAAAAATTTCGTTTCAGCGAATGTGATATATTTCTGTAATTCTAAATACTGAGAAACAAGTCGAATTCGCTAAAACGAAATTTTTGAAGACAGCAGATAATACGAATCTAAAAGACCGCAGTATATTAGAAGAACTTTTGAGTATCGATACACAAACAGCTCATGTAATGGCTTGGATTGTTAATGAACACTAGTGCCATCCACATATTTACCGTACCAGTATTTATTAATAATTCTACAGCCGTTACAGACTAGCAATGTAGCTGGCGTTTTGCTATATTATATTGCAAATAATGTGAGGAAACAGGAAAAATTGCGAGAAGAAGCAATGTCTGTATTACCTGAGAAAACCACGCCTATTACAGAAGACATCCTGACGAATGTACCACATATTGGAAACAGTCGCATAACTTCTCGTATACATGGCTTATGTTAAAGTTAAAGCCTGTATTAAAGAATCTATGCGACTGTTTCCCATCGTCACAGTGGCATTTTAAGAACTATGCAGACGTATGTGTCCATAGGAGGATACATATTACAGACCTTAAGATTTATCAATATTTAATATCAATATTTTATTAATGCTGATATCAAAATATTTCTTGTCGAAATATTTAAAAAATTAAAAATGCATTAAAAATATATTTAATTAAAAAATCTAACAATGTCATTTTAGGTAATATAACAAATAAATTCTTTGAGTCTCAATCAATAAATTATGAATTCTTTAATGAATTTTAAATTATTTTTTGTCATATTTGATTAAATGCCATCTGCATACCATCAGTATTTCATAATTTTTAACATCAAGTATTACAAATTAAATTTCTATTAAAGTTTACTTTAAATTAAATGACAAATAAAACTTTGTGACCCCCAACTATCTGTTCATGTCATTCTCAATGATTTCTTTCTGCATGTAATTCAGTCAAACGTCATGGGTTGTCACGTGCTGCTCTTTCAATGGATTCCAAATATTTTCCGCAACCAGAGATTTCTTACATTCAGGAGTATACGTTATCCATCTCTCGGGATATATATTTATAATCCCGAGAGATGGATAACGCGTACGCCTGAATGTAAAGCAAACAACAAATAACATTCCTGCGTGTACAAGCCTTTCGGGGATGGTGATCGGTCTTGTATTGGACAAAGAATCGTTGAGATGCAACTGTTTGAAAGTTCGTCAGTTGGATTTCAACAATTCTTTGTCAGGAATAATAAGTTACAATTTTTTTTCAGGAATAATAAAGTTACAGAATCATTTTTAAATCAATTTTTCTCATTAATTTTTACGATGGTTTTCATACAAAACAACCGCGAGCACATTACCCTCCAAGTTATTTTCATATTTTTGTTACGTCCTGCGGACTCCACGATATCCCTTTTTCGCGGGAATTCTTATGCGCCTAAGATAGCCCTAATATTAGGATAAACAAGCCGAGTACGGACGGTTATCGATCGGGGTGAGGTTAGATCTCGCATTCCTTTTTTT
>NW_020220526.1:0-1091 GCF_003070985.1 Temnothorax curvispinosus | reverse complement strand
TATTATATGACAGAAAAGATTAATAATATTATAAGTAATTTTAATCTTAATCCTCCGAAAGAATATAAAGCTTCAACCAAGAAATATTCTATTTGCAGTGCTGGCTTAATAGGATTTTCTTTTCTCATAACATCAATCGGAACAATATATGATATATTTATATATCAAAAACGTGTAAAGAAAAATGATAACGGTAAGTGTCATATCTAAAACTTATAGAAATAATTTCCATTACAACGGACTATTTTCCGTTTTTATATGCTACCATTTTCTACAAATCAAGTTTTTGTTTTCAGTGTTAAAATTATTAACAATTTGCAATCAATGTAATTAATCATTATTTATAAAATATATTTTGTAGCTACATTTTGTGTACATATGGCTTATTCGTATAGATTTCCCTTGTTTAATATTAATCTTACTTAATTAAAGCATTTTGATTTTTGTATTACTATTAAAGACGTCGAATTATGATTCAGGTACTGAAAATATCTCCGAGGAAATAGAAATAGAAGTAAATCGGTCTTTATATCGGAAAAGTAAAATTGGAGAAATATTAATATGTTTTTCCGCTTACACAAATACAGGAAAAATATTTAGCACAAAGTTGGACGCCAGCACAATACCCGTTATTCACAAATTAAAATTTCTAAGCATGTGTTCGATAATCATGTTCCATAGTGTATATTATACATTTAATTCTCTCGGTAAGTAATTTATAACAAATCTGTAGAATAGACATTTTTGGCTTTTTTGTTTTTTTACTCTTTACGCATAACGAAAATTGCTTTGTATTGACAGACAATAAAGTACGGCTGTGGAGGTTCCTTGAGAGTTATAAAATCATAGGTGACATGGGATTCCTAGCAGTTGATATATTTTTTCTTTCAAGCGGATGTTTAGGGACGTATATGTATTTGAAGCCGATTGGTCGCAAAGAAAAATTAATCGAATTAAGAGATCGCGTATTAAAAAGATTTTTTCGGTAAGTTTTTATTATATGGTGATATATTTGAAGAACACAAAAAACAATACAAACAATATAATCAAATTATTGCAGTAATAAATAAAATAAGAGGATATGTTACAAA
>NW_020220525.1:10378-11318 GCF_003070985.1 Temnothorax curvispinosus | reverse complement strand
TTACAATATTATATTAAGATTACCGTAATATTAATTCTAACGTTTATTTAAAGTTATTATTGATATTTTATTTTTATTTCAGGGAGTATGTATTTATTTTCAATAAAATGCACTACACTAATTACCATAAAAAAGTAGTTTTATTTATATGAACAAATATATACATATACATATACATATATAGGTTTTATTATGAGATTTATTTCGTGTGCCAATTATTTCTGCAAATTATCTCTGCCAATTATCTCAGAAAGTATTAATTCTAGGAAGGGATCCTAGGAAGGGATTTTTGAAGTCAACCTTCGGATAAGGGAAATTAAGGTGCCTTCTAACTCTTTTTTAGGCAACTAGACACTACAGACGCGCGCTACGCGCGCGCTATTTATCTTTAACATTTCACTATTAACCCTATTATACACAACTGTCAAAATATACAATGACAGCTGCAAATGAAGTAAGCGCAGCAAGAAAACCAATCGGCATCGCGGAAAAGCGGCAACAATAAACTTCACATCTCCTTTTTAGAAAAGGATGCGATACAGGTGCTCTAATTTAATATAACTCTTTTACTATTTTTTTCCAAACTCTTATTCTTTCCTTTTAAACAGATTATTAATCTTTCCGGATCTTTACCAAACAGTTGCTGAAAAATAAGAATTTCTCATTCAACTTTAGAAATATTTGTAACATCTTCAGTGATTTAGTCTATGTATCAAAATATATTATGTCTGTTAAGTTAGCACCCCTCCCCCTCTGCAAAAAAAGCAGAATAACACATATGTAGAAATTAAATGCTCTTTATGTGCTAATTATGTGTTCTATTCACGTTTTTTGTGCTCGAACGGTTTCATGGAAAATTGCAATTAAAAGTGGGGATGCTGGCTTAACATAAGCTAGCACCCCTACTCATTAAAATTATATTAAAAAATAAAGTACTTAA
>NW_020220525.1:9706-10278 GCF_003070985.1 Temnothorax curvispinosus | reverse complement strand
GTAAAGTATCAGTTAAAATACAGAAAGCAAAATAATTCTTGTCTTAAAATGTTTCTTGATTAATGTGTTCTCGAAATATGCACAATGAAATTTTTGTGCTTATCCCCTTTGACCGACCCGAACGTGAACACCCCATACATACAAGAGTAAAGTACCAGTTAAAATACAGATAGCGAATTGGTTTTAGTCTTAAAATATTCCTCAATTTATGTGCTTTCAAAATATGCACAATGAGATTTCTGTGCTCATCCTTTTCGACCGACCCGAACGTGAACACCCCATACGTACAAGAGTAAAGTACCAGTTAAAATACAGATAGCGAATTGGTTTTAGTCTTAAAATATTCCTCAATTTATGTGTTTTCAAAATATGCACAATGAGATTTCTTTGCTCATCCCCTTCGGCCGACCCAAACGTGAGCACCCCATACGTATAAAAATAAAGTACCAGTTAAAATATAGATAGCGAATTGGTTTTAGTCTTAAAATGTGTTTTAAAAATAAACAGAATAAGATTTTTGTTTTGATTAATGTATTGATTAACTTGTTTAATAAGATTTCAGAAAAATTTTT
>NW_020220525.1:4377-9606 GCF_003070985.1 Temnothorax curvispinosus | reverse complement strand
TAGTAAACTTTAATTTGTATTTATATAGAATCTCTTGTGTATTGTTTTTCATGATAATATTACATGAATGATAGTACAGTTCACGCTACAATTGCGTGACTAATACTTGAAGGATATATTTGTTTTATGATGTATAAAAGAATATGGTAATAGAATATTTAGATATTACATATATAATTGTTTATTTAAAAAATTAGTATCAAAAAATTACATTAACAAAAAAAATTAATGTGATTTTTATGCTTTTAAAATCATTGTGCATATTTCGGGAGCACATAAATTGAGGAATATTTTAAGACTAAAACCAATTTGCTACCTGTAATTTAACTGGTTAGGTACTCTTGTACGTATGGGGTACTCACGTTCAGGTCGGTCGAAGGGGATAAGCACGAAAATTTCATTGTGCATATTTCGAGAACACATTAATCGAGAAACATTTTAAGACAAGAATTATTTCGCTTTCTCTATTTTAACTGATACTTTATTCTTATATCAGTAGTATATATATCTTTTTTTGCGTATATTTTTTAAACTATTACAGATAGACTAATTTTGTTTGAGGCATTTGAAAGCACATAAAAAGCATATAATTCTAGCATATTGAGTTTTTTATTTTATATGTAATTTTAATGAGTGGGGGTGCTAGCTTACGTTAAGCCAGCACCCTCAGTTTCAATTGCAATTTCCCACGAAATCGCTCGAGCACAAAAATCGTGAATAGAGCACATAATTAACGCATAAAGATCACTTAATTTCTGCATATGTGTTACTCCGGTTTTTTATGGAGGGTGCTAACTTAACAGACATAAATACATTATATTACTTTTTTACCTTTTAAGATTTTTTCCTTTGTTTACGGATGTTTGCAAATCTAAGCTATTCCATTATAGAGTGTTCCAAGTCTTTCTCTGTATTACAAGGGATTGTTGTCTAATAGCCTCTAAAACAAGAAGAATTCAATATAGTTTAGATAAGAAAAAGGTTGTAATTTAATATATACATAATTTAATTATAATAAGCAGCTTTACTTACGACTTGTGTAAAAGCTTCTTGGTCGTCTTTTAGCATTTCTAGTATCTTGTACAGAGTTTTCCTTATAATATATTGTTCACTGATGTTTATCTTAGCCAGGGTCAAATTTTTCAAATGGTGGTTTTTTGAATTTGATACAACAATTGATCCCATATGTTAAGACATATTCATTGCCCTGTACATATAAAATATGCTTACAATAATCTATTTATATACTTTAGAGTGTGATTATAGCACATATATGTGAAAAAAATATAAAAATAAATAAAAAGTCAGTTTTGGTCTTGTTTGTACTGATCGTTTGTTACATATCTATCAACTTTATACCAATTTTATACTAAATTACTTTTACAGTGATATATGCAAACAATGATGTATTAAAGCCACACAATACTTCAACAAATCGTCTTCATGCATAGTGTACCAGCTTATTTATACGTTATCATTTACATATTTCGCTAAATTTTGAGGTTATTTTATAGAAAGTTACACTGTTTTGTACCATTGAAATAATAGCATTGACGAACCTTGATGATATTTTTAATGTCCAAGGACAAATCTATTATAGAACGTAAAAAAATTAATTGATATTTCCTCTCTTTTGTAAATCTCTCTTGTAAATCGGAAAATGAATCCTACATCACCAGCTACTATTCATAGCACAAATAATTATAGCACGTATATGGTTAATTGAATTCTTATCATACAACTTTTAGAATATAATAGTTACTACTTATATATAATTATGCTGTAAATAAAGAGCACTCCGCACTCCTCGATTGACACACGTGTATACGCACTCACGCATCGTATGTAGAATAATCATGTACATCATGGCTGTCGCGATGAGCGTTGCGCACAATATAAAACGATAACATTATAACAACAGAAAATTAATATACTACCAACGTTATTTCTGAGTCCAAATTACAAGGAATTTTGAACTGTTGCATTGATCTCAAATAAATGTCAGAGTAACATTTGAAAAATATTTTCTGTAACGTTTTCAAAATATTTTAACAACATTCAGAAAAATCATATTACGAAATAATATTTTTCAAATATGTGTATAATATTATTAAAAAACGTTTAAAAAATACACATAAAGTCAATATTTCTAAACGTTAATTTAATGTTCCTTGCTTACTGGGATATATGGCTACACATTGTTCATAGATGTGGCCAATACAACTGTACGTCACATTGCTCAATACCGACCCTACATTTTAAAGCATTCGGTTTGTTTATGGCAGAACTATCCCATGAGGATCCAATTAATTAACATGTTTAACGCCCCGTTAATCTTCAATATTACTGCGAGGATTTTAAGATCTTTCATGACTGAGAAGTTGAAAAACAGATTCAATGTCTACTCAGACAGTACGATGCATAACTGTTTGAAGGATATTCCAGCCAACATCTTGCCCGTCGAATGTGGCGGCACTGATGGTACAATCCAAGAATTAACAGGTAATTGCGATAAATTAGAATGTAATAAATATAACGCGTTTAGTGAAAGAACGTTTTTCTTATTAAACTAATATGTGTTGAAGAGAAAATAAACTTCTCTCATCTAAGATTGCAGTAATTTCGAGCAGTCGTACATTAACTAAAAGTTTGTCAATAGTTCACATAATCAATTGTTCATATATGTGTCTAAACTGACGTCAACATTATATAATTCAATTTATGTAAACACTTATTTTTGCAGAATACTGGAAGAAACTGATCGAGGAGAATCGCGACTCGCTTTTGAATGAGAACGCCTTGCGAATGAGGAAAATGACGAAATCATTACAAAACTCTAGAATCAACAAAAAGTACTAGCTCTTTAAACACATGTATAGATGTACTTATTATCGTTATATAGCTCGTAAGTTTTGTCTGTTTTGTGTTTTGAGATATAAATAATTATCTTTTTTTTCTTTTTCTGCGCAAATAGACTTATCGGTAATATAAAATTTTTAAGAGTCTTACAGGTGGACTTTAAAGGCGGTTACGGGGATCTTGAAAGGCTCAGCAACGCTAGAGGACGTTTGCTTTTATAGCGAGCTTGATTTTCTTTTACCAAATATATGTCGCGCTTTGTTGTGTCCTTTACGGGTGTGTTGTAGGGAAAATAAATTTTTTCAGTCTTTCTTTTATTATGCAGAATATAATGTATGCAGATGTATAAAATTAAGCTTTTAGTTCAAATTCTTTGCATTCTTAAATTAGGAGAATAAGAAGATAAATTCGCTCTACTCGCTTTGCAACTTTTAGAACTCATTTTCCTTACATTGTTTTACATTTATCTTTTTAACTGTAAACATTATATATATACATACTTTATAAGTAACAATGTAATTATAATTTCTAAATATAAGTTTATTTTATACGCACATTCTGTTTATGTATTATATAAACGATCAAATGCATGTTACATTGCAATACATTTAGAAATTGAAGTGTCTTCGTGTCGCTCAAGAATGAGTAGGAAATATCCATCAAGGTCGTCTATTGTCTAATCGAATCATAGTTATCATAGTAAGACTGCATGTTTGGCGCAATTTCTGAGTACCAAGTTCAATAATTTCAAAGATGTACATTGCATGTTGTATCGCGTTATTTGTCATGTTACATAACACTAAACATCGGGCGGCAGTGTGGTCTAGTGGTAGAGCGCCAGACTCGTAATCTGAAGAACCAGGTTCGAGTCCAATAGAACCATGAAGCATGGAATGTTTTTCCGATAGCTGCGCCCCTCCATGCAAGATAGGCTCTTGTGCGGAGAAAACTGGGCTTCGTCTTTTAGGAAGAGACGTTAAGCCGTTGGTCCAAAGGGTTAAAGTGAGAGGAGAAGGATAGTATTGGTAGTAGATTGCGAACCCTGCGGGGATATGCAATAATTTACGAGTTTTACAGAAATTACATAACACTAAACATGATTGCATTTATCTTATTTCACGCGTGATAGTATGTCTACGCGATTTGCAGACACGAGTCTCTCCCTGGAAGTAGAGATTCCAGATTCTCAGTATGCGCCGAGTAAGGTCATCCTATTAGGGAATTTTAGAATCCGATATACCTTCTAGTCCCTCTTTGGAGACCACGGGGGGACATCCGAGTTCATCAGTGTGACTATCGTCACGATAGCAAAGTCACTGTATGACGGCACCTTGAAGTTAAGACACTACTTGTTGCAGAAACATTATATTTTTATGCAACACGCATTAAAGTATCGCGTACGACTTTTCTTTTATCATGAAAGATCTATCAGCGATTTTGCCAAAGGCTCAATAATGCCAGGAAGTATTTAATTTTGTATAAAATAAATTGTTTAGTTTTATTTTAACCGAATAATAAAGTATTTTACCTTGTTAAATGTTAAAAGAAGAAATTTAAACTAATACTTTGAGTTAGATAACATTTTGTTATTTTTAACTACCATGTGCGTCAAAATTTATTATTTTAAAACAAAATAAGCTTATTTTAACTCCATTGGTTTAGTCAAATTAACATTGTTTTAGTTAAGTTAACTACATATTGAGTAGGAGAGACAGAGTTTGTCGGTTTGATTGTTTGTCCTCGATGATCTCGGAAACCAATGGACCGAATTTTTACCAAAAAGATATGAAATAGGAGTAGAATTTCCCGGGGAGTGTCATTATGTGTATAGTTTTTTGTTACCAACTTTCTGAAAACTGGTTTTTTAATTTTTCGAGAAATAATTGACCGAATTTTAAAGAATTGTATATAAAACAGGGGTAGACAGTTATTTTTCGAGAAATAATTGACCGAATTTTAAAGAATTGTATATAAAACAGGGGTAGAATTTCTCGGGGAGTGCCATAAAGTGTATAATTTTTTGTTACCGATCTTTTTGGAAGCCGGTATCAGAAGTTTTTCGAATTTTTCGGGAAATAATTGATTGAATTTTAAAGAATTGTATATAAAACAAGGGTAGAATTTCCCGGGTAGTGCTATAAACTGTATAGTTTTTTGTTACCGATCTTTTTAAGAACCGGTATCTTTTTGGAAATCGGTTACAACATTTTTCAAATTTTTTAGGAAATAATTGAGTAAATCTTAAAGAATTGTATATACGACAGAATTGAACTTTAGTCAATAAAAAAGTAATATTTTTCAATTTATAGCATTTTAGAGAGAAAGAGAGAGAGAGAGAGAGAGAGAGAGAGAGAGAGAGAGAGAGAGAGA
>NW_020220525.1:0-4367 GCF_003070985.1 Temnothorax curvispinosus | reverse complement strand
AGAGAGAGAGAGAGAGAGAGAGAGAGAGAGAGAGAGAGAGAGAGAGATTGATTGATTGATTGGTTTTATTTAAGCCATAGTCAAGACTTTAGGCTATAGTGAATTAACAAATATATAAATGTATTGTCACGTTCTGACTGTTATTGTTCGTCCGTTTGTTGGTCAATGCATTTAAGCAATTTACCAGGGATTTGGACAAGACGTGTGAAGGATATTATTATTATATTTATTATTCGGGACCAAAAATCTGAGTTTATATATACGTATGGTAACGAGGATCAGCTTTATTTATTTGATTATAATTAGGATAATCAACGTCGAAATCGACAGGAATAGGTTTAAAGGGAGGTGCGTTTTCTAGTTGTTGCAATTGTTGGAGGAAGGGGAGAGGATCTTGATTAGAAATGACTGCTTGTTTGATCTGGAATCTGATTCGTTTAATTCGAACGCGCCTACCTCCTTTCTTCGTCATTCGGCCGCGTTCACGAAAATGAATTTTAAGCTCGCCACACTCTTCGGCAGCGCTCTAAAACCAATCCGCCACACCCTCTGCTCGCCACACTCTTCGTTAGCGCTCAGATTGTCAGCGTAGAGGTCAAATTCACTTTCGGGAATTTATCGAGATTATTGTTTTTTTCTGGAAACCAACTCCGTAATCGCCACGGTTTCGACAGCGAAAGTACCGGATCGCCACACTCTTCGTCAGCGCCCCAGCACAGATCGCTACGCTTTGTCGGCGGAAACTGCGAGTCGAAATTCCAGAAGTGACAGTAATTATTACGACTCCCAAGAATCAACCCCGTAATCGCCACGCTTTCGGCAGCGAAAACTGCGAGTCGAATCTTAGAAGTGATCAATTTATTGATTAAAAATACGAAATGAGATTCCAGATTTTTACACTTGTTCCTTTTTAAACTTATCTTACCTTTATTCTAGAAATCTCAATACAACTTGTGCGTGAAGCGCGGTCTTATAAGGTATGAGAGTGTAGGGACTAAGTCCCAGAATTGAGCGCGAATGCTCGACTTAGCGTATAGCGGAACGTAGGAAATCGAATAAGGTTAGGAGAGAGTCTGAGAAATTACGTCTAGTCAAGACCGAAGTTAAAACTTATCTGCTTTCCGCGGCGTTTTTCCGCCCTATTAAATAATAATATGTATAATAAAAATAGAATATGATCAGGAGCAAGTAATACTAAAGAGAACTAAATAGTGTATATAAAACTAAGAACTAAGGCGCAGTGCAATTTACAACTAATAACGAGGAAAGAAAGCACTAGAAGCCCTAAACCAGAAACAATATTATCCAATTTCACGTGTAAGCAAGTTGATATGTCATGAAGGGAAGTAGTATTACATTGAGCAATATGGATAAGAGAAGAATTTAGGGCGGCAGTGTGGTCTAGTGGTAGAGCGCCAGACTCGTAATCTGAGGAACCAGGTTCGAGTCCACTAGAGCCATGAAGCATGGAATGTTTTTCCGATAGCTGCGCCCCTCCGTGCAAGATAGGCTCTTGTGTGGAGAAAACTGGGCTCCGTCTTTCGGAAAGAGACGTTAAGCCGTTGGTCCAAAGGGTTAAAGTGAGAGGAGAAGGATATAGTCCAGTCAAAATACGGAAAAAAGGGGGAGTACACTCTTAAGCATGTACCGCGTAGTATCTCCAAATTCGAGGTACTAATTTCTAAATGGAAATGACATTTGGAGTTACATGCTGCTAGGAGATACTTTTCCCGGTACAGTAGCACGAGGTACGGAATACACGAGGTACTGATAAAGGAGGAGGTACCGATTGGAGGTACCGCACTTATAAATTCACGGTACAATTTTTTAAGAGATACAGTTTTAGGAGGTACAGTTTTTTAGGGGGCTTCCCGTATGTACCCCGTACATACGTACCTCGTACGTACATATGTACCTCGTACAAATGTGTACCTCCTACATATATACCTCGTACAAAAGACATTCGCGAAGCACTCGACGCGGACGCGTGCACGGACGTGTCATAGGAGGTACAGTTTTAGGAGGTACAATTTTTTAGGGGGCTTTCCGTATATACCTCCTACATACGTTCGTATACGTAGCCAACCATGGCATGATCGCGACATTTGTTGAACGAAAGACATTCGCGAATAGCAGCGGGCAATATTATATCATATATCCAATTCGAAACTTTATTACTGTTTTTAAACTGAATTTGTTTCTTAAGATAATTTTTGAAAAATTATATATTTGCGCTGGTATGACATATGTAGACTATATATAACGTTTACTTCAAATTAAGAAGTAGTCGACCACGTAAAAGGCAGTTGGCTCACGATGCAGAGGTCCCGAGTTCAAATCCCACCAAGGTAAGTGTGTTTTTCAAATACAAAAAAATATTTATAATTATAGACTGCATCTTAAAAAACAAATTTAGTTAAAAAATAATAATAAAATTTCGAAATAAATAATTTTTTTTGTCGGGTGAATATTCGTTGCCCATAACGTACTTCCTAACTTCGAGGTACCATGTACCTCCAATTTTTGGCGACACATGCTTAAGAGTGACTTATGTCCCTCGTAATTACGTAGGGACAAAATTTCAACATGTACCTCCAATTTTTGGCGACACATGCTTAAGAGTGTACCTAGAAAAAATTGCAACACAAGGTTTTATTACGTCATTGTGTTCAGAAAAATATACTGAACAACATATTCAAATTCTGCCATTTTCCGCTATCCCTAAGTATGTTTTTTATTAACAATTTATAAACAAATTCGTTTTTCTCTACAAATACGATGAATTTTGAAATTTTTGTAGAGATCAAAGTTGTAGAATGGCCATTCCTTACCCAGACATACTTGTACGACCTCTCCTTAGCAATGCTCTTAGCCCGTTGTAATATGTCATAAGTGCTCTTAGATAACAACTCATTTACATAGATGTTACAATCCAAGTTACCACCGCATACGTCTTTTCTTTTGAGTACACCCTTTGCCCACTTCTTCGAAATAACCGTATCGCGCACGGCGCTCGAGGCCAAGGTAACAATAACCGAGCTCGAAGATGCAGCAACTGCAGAAGTCGCTGACTGTGCCCTCTTAACAGCTCTAACGCCGAGAATATGGCATGATAAATCCGGAACTTCTAATGCCTCTAACTTCTAACACATTCTTGGCGAGCTCGGATGGAGCAACGGATAATGCCGATGGTAGACCAGATCAACTCATTTCCACCATGAGTTCCCTGAAAAGACTGAACAGATTTCGAGTCATGAATCTCACGGATAAGCTTAGCATTATCTTGCTCCAATTTAGCATTCTGAGCCTAGGCTCTAACGCCGCGATTCTCTCGCCGTAATTTGTAATAATTTTCAGGAGCTCGGGTATTTGATCAAGTTTCCGCGCAAAATCCGCGTTTACTGACTCTTGTTGGTCGATAAATTCTCTTATCAGACTTGTCAAACCTAGCAGTAAACTTCCTGTCAGATTCATCAAGCCTGGCCGCAAATTTCTTGTCAGATTCGTCGAGTTTGGACAGAATCAACTGAAGCAATCCATCAGTAAATTGCGATTGTGCACCAGACGGGGGGGCAACAGCCCCCGCGGCCCCCGCGCCCGGAGAAGCAGAGCTGCGATGATCGGTAGATCGAGATATCTGAGGATCCGTAAGCGTAAAGCGGCATGACTGACAAACAAGCTCTGCAGCAGTCACTAGCAGATTTACTGATAAAGGTATGCCTTGACGCAACCCGAGTGAAAAACGCGTTTGTACTTCACGCAGACTCAGATTGACCAGCTATTGATTTAGTACACCTGGCACACGTGCGTAGCATGAGTTATCAGTTGCGTTAAAGATCGAAAAGTGAAAGACACTTGGCACGTCACTCAATGCCGAACAAATAGATCACGAGAGATGACACAGAGATCGAAAGCAGCCAATCAGAGATCAAAATAAAAGTCAGTTCACATCGATCCGCGAGCACCGTGTTGCGTATAGATCGCACGGAATGTCTTATATATCAATACTTTTACATAACTACTTACAACATTCCTTATTCGTCCTAAGAACCCTATTTTTTTTCTTACTTTTTGCTTCCTCATAGAGGAAGCTTTGTTTCGTAAAAAAAATTTTCACAACACCTCCACGAAAAGTTCAACTTTCCATGCCTGTAGAGAGGGGCGAAAGTGACCAATTTCACGCCAGGACGGCATTAGGGGGACGAAAGTAACCACTTTCCTCCCTAGGGCGGAAAGTGATCACTTTCCGCTCTTTCCCCTGTTGTAATACATTCTCCCCCTCCTTTCTTTATATCTAACTCTTTTATTACTTTATCTAATTGTTCTTCAGTTACTTCTTTGAATTCCTTTATTTTACTGCTACATTC
>NW_020220524.1:0-6127 GCF_003070985.1 Temnothorax curvispinosus | reverse complement strand
ACTTTTATTTTTGCGGCTATAGCCGTCATCGACAGTTAAGGGGTTAACTTCGGCCCATCTTTGATCCATTTACTGCGTGTTTGAAGTTCATTTAAATATTCGAGGTACCAACGTGCCTAAAAATCTTGTCGTACCTTCGATATATGTTGCCAGGTAGACAACCGGTTAACTGGAACACATAATAAATCTCCCTCCGGGAGGGTCGTTAATGGCTTGCCAATTAAATAATGAGCGGGTGTTAACACCATCATGTCATTCGGATCAGATGATAAGGAAGTGATCGGCCTGGAGTTTAGAATACCCTCAACTTCGATAACAAACGTGTTCAATTCCTCGAAAGTGAATAAAGAATCTCCTACCACGCGTTTGAAATGATGCTTGAAAAGCTTCACCGTTGACTCCCACAATCCACCAAAGTGTGGAGCTATCGGAGGTATGAAGTGCCAAACGATGCGGTGTTCGCTAGCAAATTTGTTAATGTGGTCTTTGTGCTTTTCGGAATTGAACAACGCGTACATTTCCTTCAATTGATTATTCGCACCTATGAAATTGGTTCCATTGTCCGAGTAAATGTGTTCTGGCAGCCCCCTTCTAGCAACGAAACGTCTAAGTGATGCGAGAAAACCGTAGGACGTCAGATCACTAACAACCTCGAGGTGGATTGCTTTAATCGACATGCATACGAATACGCAAATGTATACCTTAACACGTGTACGATTGCGGTATTTCCTTTCTTTGATATAAAATGGACCGCAAAAATCAATACCGGTATTAGTAAAAGGGGGTGCTTCGCGTACACGGGCCGGTGGGAGATTTCCCATTTTATATTCGATTGGATTAGCGTCGAACCGGAAACAGCGCATACAACTACGCACGACCTTCCGAACTTGATTACGGCCGTCTAACAACCAGAATCTTTGTCTCAAGAGATACAATGTGGTTTGGATGCCCGCATGGTGATGTGTTTCGTGAATTTCGCGTATAAGATCCGTTACATAGTGCCGGCTTGGTAATAGAATCGGATGTTTTTGTGAGAATGGCAGATTTGTCTTCTGGAGACGCCCTCCAACTCGAATTAAGTCGTTCTCATCCACAAACGGGTTTAAATTAACTATTTTACTCTTGTTTATCGAATCCTTGTTTTTAAGCCTTTTGATTTCAGTGAAAAAACAAGCGGCGTGAAGAATCCTTAGTATTCGTATTTCTGCTTCGTTAATTTCTTTCGCACATATCGCTCCAATGTATTTGTTAGTAAGTCGAAAACGAAGACAATACGCGATGACACGAAGTAGCTTAGAGTATGAAGAGTACCTCTCGAAAATATTGAAGTCGTTAGATATTGATGACAAACAAGTGTTCCTTTTTAACTCGGGTATTTCAATCGCTCGCATGATCTCATTAGGCCATGCACATTCATCCTCTAAAAGCCACGAAGGTCCCTCAAACCACGTCTGATTTTGTAAAAATATGAGAGGTAGTTGACCTCTTGACACCGCATCAGCAGGGTTATCCCCCGATTTAACATGACGCCATTCGATAGAATGAGTGAGCTCGTGAATTTCTACAATTCGATTCGCGACATAAGTCTTGAGTAGGTGAGATGGTGTGTTTAACCAATGTAATACAATTGTCGAATCGCACCAGAACATAATTTTGTTGAACGCGATATTTAGAGTATCATACGTTTCGCGATACAATTGAGCCAGCAATAACGCGCCGCATAGCTCAAGTCGCGGTATTGTAACAGTCTTCAACGGTGCGACCCGAGACTTGGCGCATAGTAATCTAGTTACGGTGCCTTTATGTTTTCCGACCGAACGTATGTACAAACATGCACCGTAACCGAGGTTGCTCGCATCGCAGAACCCGTGAAGTTGAACGTCACCATAATCTTCTACAAATAATTTGCGATTAAAAGAAACCCGATCCATCAATTGCCATTGTCGAACAAATTCCGACCATTCGGTGTATATGCTCTGTGGAACGGATTCGTCCCAATGTAGCCCGCACCGCCACACATCTTGCATTAATTTTTTAGCATGAAGAACAATAGGACCCAATAAACCCATTGGATCAAAAATTTTCGCAATTTCTGAGAGTACGTTCCGTTTTGTTAATTTATCCGTGATCTTGATCGGATAAGCCGAATAATATATTTTGTCGTCCTGCGTGCTCCATGATACACCTAATGTTTTTAGGGAACGATCCGTGTTAAGTACAAAATTTGCGTGTAAGGCGTTGGAAGCTAAGTCGCTAATAATACGCTCATCGTTAGAAGCCCATTGCCTAATGGAAAAACACCGCGAGCAAGTAGCGTGATTACTTCGTCTCTAATCGCCCGAGCTTCGTCAACGGTTCCGGCACCTGATAACAAGTCATCCACGTATAAATGTGATTTGAGAATTTTAGCTGCTCTAGGGTATGTGTGACATTCGTCGTCAGCGAGCTTCTGAATGGTTCGGATAGCAAGAAACGGCGATGAAGAAACTCCGAATGTAAGTGTATTAAGCTGGAATGTTTCCACATTACCGCCTCTACGCCACAGAATACGCTGATATCGACGATCGTCTTCGTGTACGAGTACTTGACGATACATTTTCTCGATATCTGCGGTAATAACATAATTATAAGTCCGGAACCGAATCAAGTGCGAAAAAAGTTTATCTTGGATAGTGGGACCTACCATTAACGTATCATTTAAGGAAACACCGTTACTCGTCTTAGCCGATGCATCAAACACTACTCGTACCTTGGTGGTGTGGCTCGAATCTTTAATCACCGCATGATGAGGCATATAATATCCATTCTCACAGGGAGCCTCTACCAGAGACATATGCTTTAAATTTAAATATTCTTCCAACACCCTAGTATATTCGATCTTTAATGTCGCATTCGCATCAAGTTTACGTTCTAATGCCGATAAACGTTTAAGCGCAATAATCCGCGATTCGCCAAGACGTTTATTTATTTTGCGAAACGGCAAACGAACTATGTAACGCCCATCATGACTCCGAGTGACGGTATTCGTAAAGTGTGCTTCGCATGTAATTTCCTCCGATTTCGGTTTGTCTCTCGTAATTTCTTCGATAAGCCAGAATTTCGCTATTTGATTTTCTAAGTTCGTTAAATAGCATTTCGACGCACACGATGGAGATTGTAAGGACGTGCTACCGGCTATTATCCAACCCAGACGCGTCTTTTGTAAATATAGATCGCAACCTTCATGGGATAAATTAATCTGACCGACTGAGAACAACGACAATGTAGCCCCTGAACCGATTAATAAGTCGACAGGACGTGGAAGATGGAATTCTGGATCCGCCAAATTAATGTTCGAAGGTATTCCGATCGAATTCCGCGGGAAGATCTCCGACGGAATCAAATCCGTAATAGCTGGAATCGTTAAGCATGTAAGATCCTTGCAAAAACTATCGCGTATAGACTGTATGGTGATTTGCACTATGCCTCTAGATACGGTACTCATAGAGTTAATCGCGCCAATCGGTAACGAATGTGCCATTACATGAAGATCTAATTGTTTCACGATGGACTCAGAAATGAAGTTTGCGGTAGCGCATGTATCCAACAAAGCACGACATTTAATAAGCTTTCGTTTGCGATCACGAATGTATACTAATGCACTCGTTAGTAATTGGGGACCAGATACTTGTGATATTGACGTGAGGCTCGTGGCTCTGTCGGGAACCGAATCGGCTAGTCATTCAGTTTGTGTATTTTCAGATTTCGTAGTATTTGATTTGTTTGTAGCCGCGTATTTATCGAGGTGTAAAAGTGTGTTGTGTCGTTTTTGGCAAATCGTACAATTAGAAAATTTACAAGGGGTATCTCGATGGGATCTTAAACAATTGTAACAAATCTTAGCATTTTTAACCGTCTCAATACGTTTATGTACTGGCAATTGTTTAAATTTGTCGCATAAATAAAGTGGATGACGTTTAACCTTGCATGCTATGCAATTACGCGTGTTTGACGAATTTAATACGAAAGCTTTATTTGAGAAGTTGCTGCGTTTCTTCTTAACCGGAATTTCATCTTTACCTTTCTCTTGTTCCGATATTTTCGATCTTTCACGTTTAGAAGCACAAACTGCGGTTTTATATAAAAATTCATACAATAGATCCAGATTCGGAAATTCGTCTCTCTCAAGAGTCGCTTGCCATTTTTCCAACGTATTCTTTGGCAATTTACTTTCCAAAAGATGTACAATTATTTCCGGGCTGAGCGAAACTCCTAAAGCATTTAACGACGCGACGTGTTGTTGAGCGTCATCCGCGAGCTTAGATAAACCACTAGTAGTTTCCTGATCTATCGCGGGCAAATTAATAATCAATGAAAGATGACGTGAGATTAAAATCCGCTTAACCTCGTAAGAGCGTTCTAGTAATTCCCATGCCTTAACATAATTCATCCCGTCGATCGCGAAAATCTTAATTTTGTTAGCAGCATCAGCGATTAATGCCGATTTTAGGTAATGTAATTTATCTACATCCGATAAATTCGCTTGCGAGCCGATCATATTTTGAAATGCGTTCTTGAACGATAACCAATTCTCATATTTACCGTCAAAAGTCGGTAAAGGAGCCTCGGGTAATTTGAACCGCCGTTTCTTGACAGAAGTTACGGATACTGCATTTTCGCTTTGAATTTCCTCGTTTGTTGTACCTGCGCTCGCCTCTGATATACTCGCTGTATTCAAAATATCCTCAATCTTACCAGCGAGGGAATAGAACCGATCTTGAATGTTAGTGAACTCTTCTAGATGTCCATCACTCGGATCTAAGACTATAAGTTCATCATTAAAATCTTCGAATGCGTGATACAAGACCGTTAAACGGTTAATTCGCAATCTTAAATTGGCGTTATTAAAGCTACCTTTGTCGACATGATTATAACATTCGCGAGAAATAGTTTCGATACAAATGAACAAACTTACGTTTAAATAGCCGTCAAGTGTAGTTAAAACTTAAGTTCTGTATGTGAGTTGTTTACCTCACAGGAGGCACCAAAATGTTATGTGATCAGTATAGATATTACTCATATCTACGCCGTATTTTCGTCTTGAGCCTTATTTAATGTGTGATTAATAAATACAGAAAACAGTTGAAAAAATTGTTTTAATAAAGAATGTAAAAGTTAAACAATAAAGCAGAAAATGACAATTAAGAAGAGAACGCAAATACGTATACATACATGGATCAGTTGCGCATAGTATCTGACTTCGCTTAATGGCTGCTGTTGATTATTTCGCTTAGGGGCTGTTGCCCTGAGTAGTGAGAGCGGTAAGCGACGACGCCTAGGGGACTATCGCCCTGAGTCGCTACCTGATTGTGCGGATGCGACAGCGCCTAGAGGTGTAGACCTTGGGTCGCTTTGGCTTGACACACACTTTATTTTATGTTTACAATTATGTCCTTTGTAAAGAGTCTAAATGTTTATCTCGAAGGAAAAGCAAAGTCTCGAGCGATTCTTCGTAGCCACGTAACCGACATGTACATCGAAATAAAGAAGAATAATAGAATATCGGCCGTGACAACGAAGGATCGAAAACGCCGGAGCAACATCTAGCGAGCATTAAAACTCGTCCCTAAGATACCAAATTATTAGGAATTATTTATTTGTACATATAATTAATTGATGCACTTATAGGTGAATGTGTGTGTATGTGTCTGAGCCATCCGACAATCTCTCTTATTCGCTTTAGTTAAGTCGTGCACGACGCATGTGTTTACTACATAACATACTCCCCCCGTTGAGAGGGTAACGATCAACAATAACATCCAGAGATTAATCTGTAACTTATGATACTAATACGCATTACAATGAATAGGTACGGTATCGTCTTCAGAACAAATCTTGTGACATGTGTAGATATTACGCTTATTGTTCGAGCGGAATTAGGCACAGATACTTAGCAGCTCTTTTCAATTCTCCGCCAGCCGTTTTGATGGTGACAGTTCGAGCTATTCCGTCCTCACCCGGATGGAGTTTCATGATTCTGCCTAATAACCACTGCGTGCACGGTAGATTCCTGTCCTTGATGAGCACGATAGTCCCGATGTTTAACTTCGGCCCATCTTTGATCCATTTACTGCGTGTTTGAAGTTCA
>NW_020220523.1:331133-429520 GCF_003070985.1 Temnothorax curvispinosus | reverse complement strand
TGCAAAAGAAGCTTTTTAGTATCTATTTTTTATCTATACTTCGGGTACATAAAAAATCAGACATATTTTCGAAGTTATATCAACGAAATTAATACTTGAAGAAGCTCTCGGAGATTAAACGTCTTGGAAAAATTTCTGATTAAAAAAAAAGTAATATAAACAGGAAAAAACGGCGTGAGAGTAATGTCGTAAAGCGCGGGGGAGAGGGGGTAGCCGAAGAAGCGGGTCGTACGGGGCCCTTCGCCTTCTTCGCTGAACTTGACCGAGTTTCCTCGTTCATCGGGTAACCGGGCAAGGTATGTAAAGTGGACAGCATTCATCCTTGAACATTGAATCAGCATGTAACATGATTAGGTCATTAACGCCCTAACCAAGTTAGCATAGTGCGAGGGACTTCGCTCGCCACGCTTACCCCGGGTCGGTACGACCTGGTAGGTATCTACGTTCGTTCATAAAGCCGGCGCCGCGACGCCGCGCCGCGCCGCGCCGCACCGCGCGGCAGGCGACGAAGACGACGACGATGACGACGGCGAAGGCGGCCAACGGCGGCCACGGAGTTCTCGCGTCGGAGGTCGAAAGTTCGGCGGATCGCGCCTTCCCGTCGAATATCGAATTTTGCCGGCAATGAAAGGCGATACGGGAAATCGAGTTTCGGCCGTTCCGACGCCGTTTCGGCGCCGTGCCTGAATTTTCGTCGTCTTTACGGGGCGGACAATACGCGCGGAGAGAGAGAGAGAGAGAAACGCTGACTTTTTCCCACGTGTGAAAAGCGTTTACGCGCCCGGACGTCGTTAACGGAGTTTGTTTATTACGTTGGGGCCTGGGGAAACTGTCAGGTAACTCGGTTTGGCCGCGGAAAAAAGAATTCTCTCCCTGGGTTCTGGTACCATTGCGCTCTTTCGCGGGCCACTTCTCGTTTTGAAATGGACGATCGCGGAATTATGCCGAGTTTGTTTACGTATATATTCGCGGATCGTCGAGAGAAATTCTTCTTATTTCAATAAGCGCGCGATCGTAATTGCCTAAAAAGAAGGAGAATGTAGGCTGAATCTTTTTCAGGATGGAACGATATATCGCTTTCCGCATTACGCAAGATGAATTATCTAGGCAAGTTATTTTTACAATATAAATGAAATTACGTACAACTTAACACGTTGTTATTACGGTATCTAAACGACATGCAATTTTGCTACTCAATATATTATTTGACCCGCCACTAATACGCCATTAAAATAATTTCAAGCGCAATCGGCGGATAATTCAATTCGTGAAATGCGCGAAGTAATTACACACTCACGCGAAATACAATTGTGCAATTCAATGTTAATGAAGTTGAAATTTATCTGACGTCATCGACACAGACATTTATCGCAGTTTAACATAAAGCAAATAATACGATGGCGTAAATTTCATTTCTCTTTCTTTTTTCTTTCGAAAAAATAGCATTTTTTTTGAAAACATAATTGGACAACAGTCTTATTCTGGTTTCGTGAAAATGTTACAAGTCGCTTTTCTCCTTTTCTCAGGAGCCGAAGGCGCTTTTAAGAAGTTAAAGCCCGACCCCTGCGCCTCCAGTCCTCACATTGGTCACACACCTACCACAGCTAGCTGTCCAACACCCGCCCGACGGCGACACAGGACTACCTTCACTCAGGTTGGTATAATATTTGCGAAGCTATTTTTTTAAATTATTAGAAGAGGATTCTTGCGAGTAATCGAAGATGTCTTTCTTGGTGTCTCTTCTTCGGTATCTTTTCTCGTCCTTGCGTTGACATCTCAGAAACGTGTGCGTTCCTTCGGAGAACGTCGGCCCTTTGATCGTTAACGGCATTTCGATTACCTCCAATCTTTCGTACCGCGTCGAAATTTCCTGCCGGACAGTCCAAATCGGCCTTTACCACGGCTTTCCAATTGTTTCGCAGGAGCAGCTGGCAGAATTGGAATCGGCGTTCGCAAAATCCCATTATCCGGACATATACTGCAGGGAGGAATTGGCGAGGACTACCAAATTGAACGAGGCCAGAATTCAGGTGAGTGCGCTGCTTCTCGCTGTTATGAGAAAAATAAACCGGTTTTTTTCTTTCGTTTCGAGAGTTCCGAAAAATCATCCCCATATGTACGATCCAATCCGTAGTGAACAATACTGTTTCAGTGTATTTGAAAAAGATTAAAATCTAGCGTCGGTTTTTGATAATCCAAATAGGTTTAATTGATAGATAAGCCACGATAGATTTATTACCTAATTTTTGGACATTATATTTGTTATATAACGCTCGTGTGTTAAGGGTAGATGTTTAAAATTTTGCAGCGAGGATCGTGCTTTGTTGGCCGACGTTCGGACGAGGCCGAAAAATTTATAGACATACTTATCTCCTGCCTATCTTTTTGACTGTGACTCACTGTGTAATTGAATCAAAGACGCATGTGGGGTGACGAAATGAAATTACGAGCGCAAATGTCGGTCCAAGACACCCTATATTCTTTGAGGGTCGTGGGATCGATCAGAGGGGACGGAGAGGTTTTTCAACATACTTTTCGATATACACCGAAGAATCTGCGTAAACTGTGAACGATAAAATTTGACGGTGTTCTTGGCTTCGATCGAGACAAGAAACACATTTGGGGTATTCCATTTTTTTAAATACAATATATATTTTTTTATACGAAGAAAAAGGATTGCGTATATACATATTACGGGAAATTATGGCATTCAAAATTTTAATTTCTTCGACATGGAAAACGCGAATTCTACGACAGCGGTGCGGTTTGTGATGACATTAAGAGCGGAGGATTTGGTAATGAGAGGTAGAAAGGGGTTGTCGGGGAGGTGGTGGAATGGACGGGATGCGGAATGAGGGGGTGAGAGAGCGAGAGAGAGAGAGTGCAGGACCGGTTCGCGTACGCACCGGGGCACCGAATTCCGAGCCGAGCGGTACATATTAAAACAGTCGCCGGTACGTTGCGCTCTTTTGATATATAATGCAGCGGGGTGTTGTTTGAGTTAAAAGCCCGGGAACCGCCGCGACTTAACCCTGTTAAACTGCGATGCCAAGTAAAACGCGGTTTGCGCTCGTCGCTCGCCGGTTATAACCGATGCACAAAGTGTCCGCCGCCGAGGGCCGTGCGCCCGCGAGGAGCCGCGCAGCCCGCGCGTCGGATGGTCCTGTGCTCGTTTCGACCTCAAACGCGAGAAAGAGAGAGCGAGAGCGAGAGAGAGAGAGAGATCGGTAGAGAGGGGGTGGATTTCGCAGTTTTAAATGTCATTTCCAGTCGCTGGTTTTCCGGCGCGCGGCTGCCCCAGAATCGGCCAATTATCTGTAACCTGCAAAGCGCGCGCCGTAATTAACGCTCGCGTCGTCGCGGATTTGCTCGCGCGTTTCGACTACTTTCGACGAACGACAGCTTTACCTCAAGCGGTGAGTCTCTCTCTCTTTCTCGATAGCTTTATGCCACTGGGAAGTGCTCTCGGTCCCGCTGGTTTCTTACCCCCCCGCGCGGTAAATTAACGTTCACCATCGAGTCCACTCGCATTCGTTTCTGAAATTCACGATATTCTGCGAGCTATAAATATCTAATGTAAAACCCCGTTTAATCACATAAATAATAAACGCGTTTTGTTAACGATTATGTTAATAACTATCGGCGCATTAAATACCTAAAAAGGTACTTAAAATGGATCGCGAATCGGTTGATTACTCCCGATATAACGTTAGAGCGAAATTAGTTCTTCAGTCTTAATTAATCCTGCGCACGGAGTTAAAAATCCCCCAAAATAGCGATCGGTTATTGCAAAATGGCGTTCGATTGTAATCCAATTCGGACACATCAATTTCGATACGAGGTAATATCGATGAACCGCAATACAAAGTACCTAATACTATCGCGAAATTCGGAGAGAAACTCCCTCCTACCGTTTCGTACGCGGACGCGGAGGGCGAACGAAAATTTCGCCGTCCCCTGGAGGAATCGAAGGGCCGGTTTAGGGTTTGGGAAAGGTATCCATCGCAAGACAGGGGTTCTCAGCGGAGGAAAAAGACAGGATGGCGGCCGTAGGAAGAAAAGGGGGCCCTTGTCTCTCTCTCTCTCTCTCTCTCTCTCTCTCTCTCTCTCTCTCTCTCTCTCTCTCTCTCTCTCTCTCTCCCTCTCTTTCTTTCACTCTCTCTCGCTCCCTCGCTCCTCCGGTGTTCTTTCTAGAGCCCCTCGCCCCCTCCCGTCCTCCTACCCCCGCGTCACGGCGCCATTTCGCCCTCGTCGTCGCTCGTCTCGTAGTGGAAGGAATAGCAAGCCCGGCAAGCCTGAGACGTTTCAGATCTATCTAGGGTGGAGAAAATTCAATTTAAAATGGCGGCTCAGATATAATGGCAGCCTCCGGTACAGCGTCACCCAACCCCCTGCGCGCCCAACTCATCTCAACTTTGCCACCCTCGTTCGCCGTCTATTTCTCTCTCGTCCTCGCCGCCTCCGCAGCCCGTGTCGCTATCTTTGAGGAAACAGAATGCCGTGACTAGCGCGGTAGCTTTTAAAGGGACGAACTCTCTCTTCCTACATCCAGTGATGTCGCCCGATTGGCGCGGCGCTCGCTAAAAAATACATTGATCCCGCGCCCGAGACGCGCGCGTTGCCGCTCGTGACTTCTTTCGCGAGATACGCATACGGTCTAAACGGCACGCAAACGTTTTGAAGACACTATTAATAGTCCCTTCTGCTCGAATTATTGACCACAATAATATAATATAGTGTATGAATTTTATCCCTTAAATTGTGATATATATAACTTTGGATGATTGTGCGAATTTCAACAATTATGAAATATTTTTAGACAAGAATAGATCCTCCTCACGAGGTTGCAGTTAAAGTTTCTATGCAGATCGGTCTCTAACGGTAGCACAAATTTCCTACGCGATTTGCAATTTCTCTAAACGCGCAAACGCGTTATTAGTGCACGTTGAATGAGCGTTTTCCAGGCGAAACATGGTGCACCTTGCGCGGGATCGTTTCCGTCCGTTTATGTCATTTCGAGTGAGGTTTGCAGGAAACTTGGTAGGAAGACGTAATGTGCTCCGTATACACAGGCATGCAAATAAATTTAATAGCAGGGTAAAGCAAAACTCTCGGTCGGAACGAATGTTTTCCACGATTGCTCGACAATTGCAAAATGAAAATGGAGTAGTTGTGATTTTATTGAATTATTTTTCTAAATTTTTTTTAAGCAGGTAGTGCGGAAACTTATTTTCCGTTTATTCTTTTATGTAGATTTATTTTAATAGAATTTTTTAAATTAAAGTGTTTGATGAGAAGGGTAGCGAAAATATTAACCGTGTATATTGAAAAAAAAACGGCACGACGTGTTCCATCGTTAAAGTCGTCGTTATAATGTATGCGGAGAGATCGCGTAAAGTATTTGTGACGGTAACGATAATAATAGTAAAAAATCGGGTAACACCCGATGGTAAGAGAATAATTCTCGAATCACCGCACAAGAAATCCCATTACGCCGAGGAAAAAGAAAGGAGGAGCTCCGAGCTCCGCGATATTGAGTTAGCCGAGTTTTCATTCGACCTTTTTACTTCGATTCGACTTCCGATCGAAGCCTACCTGCCGGTCGTTTTACGAGAAAATCGGCTTCCTATTTGACAGGAAACAAGAAAATTTCTGGGAGTAGTAAAAATAGCTGGCGAGCACCGTGCTCCTCGGTCTTACTTTCCGCGTTTATGAAGTAACTTACGATTGAATACAAATTATTAATTATTTCGTGGTATTTAATTATCGCTGAGCTTATTGATGCGTAGAGATAACTTTCTCATTATTCTGATTTCGATGTGAGGCAATCAAATGAATCAAATTCCTGAGTCCTGAATCAAATCCCTCAATTTAAAGATAAAAAAGTTCGAATAGATAATAATTATTCAGTTTAAATTTGATATGATGATATATGAAAATATAAAAGATGATGTAGTTTTCTTAATTAAAAGACTTAATAATTTATTTCTTCATACATAATTATACATGGAATTGCGCAACACAAAATTAATTAAAATTTTCAGAATTCTTGCTTCTGTTTTGTATGATTTAATGTATCTTAATAACGGTATATTGATTTGATGTGATAAAGATAGTTTGCAACGCCATTAGTATAATCCTCAAATAGAATATTATTTGTCAGTTCTCCAAAGAATCCTAAATTCTCAGCCCTAAATGAATCTCATTGCCAGTTCTGGATTGCGTAACTACTTATTCGATTGTCGTACACGGTAGCTCATAGCTTCGAAAATGAACGCGCAAGTAGTATACATCCTTATATTACACAAATATTACGCTCTTCTCCGGTTTTTCGACGAAAAAGCCATTACCGGGAATGTATCCATTTTCCCGGGTTAGTATATGTGGGTTAGCTATCAGAGTGCAGTATTCTCTCAGGCATACGGGAGGATAGTTTTCTCGGTCGCGGTCCTCAAAGTAGCAGACATTTTGAGCCGCGCACCCCCCGTGGGACAGCCATCTCGCTCCTCCACGTCCTCTTTCTCCCTATCCGGTCTATCTTTCTCTATGAGGCGAACGTGGCGGGAGGAGAAGAGAGCGCGGTTATTGAATTACGAACTCTTAGCTTTCCAGTTCTTGCAGAGTGCGCGCCTTAAGGGACGCGGGCGCGCTCGCTCGCGCGCGCAAGTATGTTCTCTCGAAAAGCTCTTCTAGGGAAGGAGCAAATAAAAGGAATCGCCCTTTTACCGGATCTCTTCGGGCAACCTGTTCTACCCGCTCCGTAAATGCGTACGGTACGTATAGGGTGTGTACCAGGCAGGGAAACCTAAGGGCGCCGTAGAAAATTTCGAGTATTTGGAGTTGAAAATTTTCGGCTTAACGAAGACGTAACGAGGAATACTGAATAGAAATATAAAGCCTGAAATAAATTATCGTCAAGAATTTACTTCGTGGAATAAATATCGTGTGCCGTTAATTTTTTTTATTCCCCTGAAGCTTGATTTAAGTGAGACGAACCCTATTTTCAAGCGCTTGCAGCCGTCGCGTTGTGACCAAAGGATTATCGGTGTCTCGTCATTTTTGCATTTGTGATAACTGCAGATTTCAAACTGTCCGTCCAGTTTTCGCCAATTCTCAAACGCTTCGTATGTATATAAATATTTATATGACTATTCACAACCGTATTCTCGATAGAGTGAAGATGCGTTTCGTTTTGGATTTTAGGGAAACACGCGGTATCGGGCTAAACGAAGCGTAGACAATGTCATTTGCATATATGCACATCGAAAATACAAGCACGTAGACGAAAAATTTCCCGGGGAGAATTACGTACGGGAATGGAGTTCTTATCGCAAATTTTCTGAAAATCGCCCTGGCGAAAATATTAATGACAATCATTGGGCTATTCACACATTCGTACATTCAATAAATATAAAAAAAAATTAAATACTTTAATAGTTTAATAAAAACTAACAGTTAAAAAATGCACGATTTAATTATACAAGAATATTTATCAGACTTTTATAAAATTATTTTATGCTACATTTATGTAACTTTTTGTCTTCATATCTGGTGGAACATATGTTACGAGTACTCGGCGCTCTTAAAAAAGCATCACGTATGTTATTTGATATCGATACTATATTTTCTATATACATGTATATTTAGAGCTAGCGGAGCCTCCGGTTGGTATACACGGACGGAGAGGTAATGCCAGATTATTCGAAAGCCGAGCGTGTTTTATGCAATTGCAAATCGTCCCGCGGCGTGAATTCCAATGCGGATTGAGATTGATTATGCGACTTGCCTCGCACGTACCGCGATTTCCATACATGTGAGTTAAAACGATGCACGCTCGTCATATGAAAATGTTAATCAAGCCCTTTGTTAAGAGTCTTCAAATGTCCCTCCACCTTCGAAACCGCATGTACGCGCTCCTCCCCCCCGTCCCCCGTATTCGCCGTGGTTGCCGCGAATATTTCTTTCGCTTTACTTGCAAATTTATGTAACGCCGTTAGAAAGAAGTATCAAACTCGGTAATGCCTATAATTCCGCTGTAATCCACGGCCACCGAGCTTCCAGCGATCCCCTTTCGACGTTGGGATCTTGAATTCAACTTCGAGAATTAATATTCCGATTATCATCGCGTTTCGATAATCGCCCCGATTTTCTATAATATTTCATATCCGAACCGGGTTCTCTCTGTCTCTCTGTCGACTAAGTAATCCCGGATTCCAGCCAATTTCGCGGCAAGAACTTAATCTAAATAAGACTTCATTACTCCGCGCGGCGCGTGTCTATAGATATTTCTATATTTCTGCTGTAAAATTTTATTCGTTGCAATCTTCTACGTAAGACTACCGATCTTTCGTGAAAATATATGAATTTATTATGCCGTTCTTACATTCCGTATTGAGTGCAACTGTCACGATAATTGAGTGTATCTACGTGATGTAAAATCAATTGTCATATTCGGAATTTTCGATTCTGTATATAGCAAAAAAAACTTGCTGTTTCATATACTCGATTAAATAATCAAATCGTGAATTACGTGTCTTTCTCAAAACAACCGCTCTATTTCATCGTAACATTTAATATCGGAATCAACTCGCTGATCCCGCGACTTACGATTCCACCCAACTCGACGGCAAGAGAAGACAATCTAAATAAAATTCAATTGTAACTGCGCGAAATTACTTGCCTAACTTGTTCGGCTCTCAATACCATACCTATATACACATCTATTTGTCATCCGTCTAACAGTCTAGCTAATTTAATGGAATAAGGATTAGTTTTTTTTTCTACCGCGTTACATCATATTAAAATGTATCTCGCGCAAAGTAAGTGACTTTTCTACCAAATTAAATACTTCCTTTACATTTTGTATCGAAATTTGCAGATTAACAAAGACTATTGTACAAAGACTATTCGTGACGTCAAAAGACGCGGCAACACGCTGTAATATATGCGATCATTGACGGAAATAATCCCACCGCTGATGAACTATTAATTTCTCGTGTAGGTGTTGATCTCTTCGGCGTGGGCTGACGCGAGATACCTAGAACTTGACGTAGATGACGACCTTTCTCTGGCGCCGTCTGTCGTTGGGCTAATTAATAAATTAGCATAAGGATTACTTTATAATTAACTGAGATGATTGATAGAAATGATCACAAAATTTCTTTTTATGTTGAAGTTGAAATAAAATCCTTATCAATTGATATAAAACATTCGGAAGAGTGCTTAAAATAATTAAATATGTTTTCACGAAGGGAATTTTTGGCGATTGGAAATAGATTTGCCTCCAAACGAAATAGTGAGAAAGAGAGATGCATAACTTTCGAGGCCAAGTTTACAGCTATTAAATAATCAACAAAAATCTTAAGAGTAATAAAAAATAAACGAAGTTGTTGATTTCGATAAACAATAAACGAAGCAAGATGATCGTTTGCGGCCTTATAATGAAAATTCGTTTCTTCTCTGCAGATATATAGTGAATTTTTTTTCCCTCTCGCATCCGGTTTTTGATACAAGAACATCGCTGCGGATATTTCACGAGGTACTCTTCGGAAGCGCCATGCTTCCGCACAAAGAGTGATAGAGCCGAGAAGAGGGCGAACCAGAAAGATACAGCCAGCGCGCGCGCGCGCACGAGAGAGAGAAAGAGAGAGAGAGAGAGAGAGATAGGGAGAGTTTGAGAGAGAACGGACTCGTTCGAGCCACCCCGGTTCGTGTCACCCACTTCTGCGGCGATGAGAGAGGGTGTACAGTAGAAATGTCGATAAAACGTGTCGGCCAATGAGCGAGCCCGATGTGACGTCACCGCAGCGGCATCGGCCAATCGGGTGGCGCCGGTGACGTCACCGGTGAGGGTGGAAACAACCCAACCCCGACCCGGGACGAGAAGCCGCAGGCTTTTCTCTTTCTGGGGGGGCCGCTGGAAAGAGGGGTCGGTCGGCAGGGCGGGGCGCGAGAGTGGAGAGATTGTCGGGGGTTACAGGAGGGACGGAGGAGGGAAGGAGAAGAGGTGAACGGATAAGGGGGGCAGAGACGAGGGGGTGCGGAAACGCGCGCCGGTGTGGATGCCGGGGTGAGTCGCCGGTGGCGGCTCAGGCAAGCCCCAATATGGGTTTACTAATCCCGCGAAACAATGGAAATTGCCCGATGCAAAATGGCGATAGGTAAACCGCCCTGGGTTACCGGGTGAAGCGGGGGGAGAGTAAACTTAGGATCCCGTTTGAGTGAAGAAAAAAAAGAGGGTGCTTTTCGGCCCAAGAGGTTTGTGTCCCTTCTTTGATCGACGAGGACCATTAACTCGATGCTCTCAAATACTTGGTGCGTCGGTGCCATATACACCATTTTATTAGCTTCTTGGTCGCCATTTTGCTACAAGCGTAAAACAATTACTTTTACAAACGTCTCTACGTATCAAAAGTTTTGCGGATTGATATGTTTCGCGTATAATAATGTTTAAAAGAAAGATAGAGAGTGTGGGAGATCCGATATTTGAAACATTCTGGAGTAAAAGGGATGTAAATTTTGTAAGCGCGAGATCGAATCTTGGCATGCTTCTGTTTATTCTGATTCTGAACGGTTTACATTAGTGGAGCCAGAAAAATTAATGCATTAATTAGATTCAAGTCATTTCGAAGCTGTTCTAAATTCTTTTATAGACGCTATAAATCTACGTTGCGAGAAGAATAAAAATGTAATTATTCTGTCTCGCTGATTGTTTGTGTAATATGAAATCACATTCTACCAGACATACTAATATACTTAATTAAAGTAGCAATTAATGTTGGATCAAAATTATGTCCAGTAACCGAAGCAAGAATGACACAAACTTCATCTGTACTTCATAAACGCACAAACGACGTTACACATCACGCGGAGATCGAAATAATTTATCTGTTAATTATACATCGCCGTCCGTTTGTTTACGCCACATTTCGTCTCTCTCCGTAGGTTTGGTTCCAGAACAGAAGAGCGAAATACCGGAAGCAGGAGAAGCAGCTGCAGAAAGCTCTGACACCAATTCCCGCCTGCCAAGGTGCCATGATGAGGAATATCTATCCTGGTGCTAGCAGAGGTTATCAACCCTACCCCCATCCTCACAACAGCATAAATGGCATAAATCGTTATCCCCAGGTGAGGCTCCCTTACGACGCGCAGGACGCTTCCGAAATTTCATTATTATCGATACCCACCGCTTTGCACGCTCACCAATGCACTCAGCGCGAAGACACGTCTCCGATAATGGCAAGTAAATAATATAAACAAGAATTACAATTGTCATCCCAGAGAAGTACGTCCTACTTATTGCGCTACACGGATCTTCGTGCAGACACATACATGGAAGAAAAACATTTTTAAAGTTATTTGGAAGCAGAAAGATCGTTTCAAACGTTTCATTCGAATTTCGTGCGTATTGTTTAATATGTTATAGTTATTCATGTTATTTTATATATCACTATTAGATATTATTACTACTTTTTCTAGAAGTAGTGCAATAGTTGCGATAAATATTTCTCCCGAGAAGTGGCCTGCTATCAAAACGCGCCGTTTGACAGAAGCGCCGATATGGCAAAGCCCGGAAATTAAAAGATTTCGGCGCAATCGTTAGATTCGTTCGTCGTTTCGAAGGTTCCACATATCGGGAATGAATTCGATGCGTTTCTCGTTAATGATTTTAACCGAGGTATTAAATTGGAGTGCACCTGAGCGTACGTCCGGCGCATCGCTATCGGTCGATATAGCTAAATTGCATTTCGGCTGATTAGTTGGGTCGGCCGGATTACCGAATGCCTACCGCTTTAATTGAGCCGATAATTCGCAAGCGTGTTTCGCCCCCCTCTCCCCCCACCCCCCGAAAAAAAGAAACTTATATTAGTTATCCTTCATCTCTAATGATCCATGAATATCTAAGACAGTAATTTACGAAATTTTTCCGCCGCGTAATACGTCGATATATGTACTTATTGTATATCCATTTTCTTTCTGTTGAGGGTTTCAAATATTTAGTAGTTAGTAGCGTCCTGCAGCGATGTGTGAAGGAAAACTAACACGTAATGATTATTCTCTAATTAATAATTTCACAATTAATAAAATTATCTTACAATGATCGGTGATGGAAAAACGGTTGACAAAGTGAATTTTACCGTCGCGCAAATTTTTTTAATGGTTCAGAGGATCCTTTCATCCCTATATCTTCGTCAGGAATTGCACTTAATAATCGTGATATCACCGTAGAATCACGTAACGCGTTGGAAAATTGATTACGGGCGGGAAATAGATACCGCGACACATTATTAATTTCCATCAGTTCCGAACGTATTACACGGTTAATTTTTATAATGAAACCACCCGTCGCATTCGATTTCGCGTTTGCCACCGCCGACGATGAGTGGGAAATACGTAAGAGCGGTTTCTAGCCGATAATTATGTTTCACACACGTTAATTACCGCATTACTTTCCTCTCGTTGTTCCAGCTCGGCCGCTCGAACCGCGCGGGGGTAACTCCGTAATCTCATTGATATATCGCGGAATCCATTTTCGCTCGTTCGCTCATTTCACGCTCGCGGAAATTAATTACACGTGACATTAACACCGCGTGTCCATCTTCCCCCCCTTCCTTAAACGCGGCAAATTTTATACAACGTGCCATTAATATATTATTAATGCCGCCCGATTAGAAGAGATCGCGGTATCGCAGGACACGTGGTAAATCGTGACCGATCTCCAAAATCGCGGATCGGAGTTATCTGCATAGTGTTGCTAATCGCAACGCACGAATGTTTCAGATGGGCACGACGTCTTACCCGAGCATGACCCAGCCGTTCTCCATGTCGCATTCAGCGTCGAATATGTCGGCCGTCACCGGCATGCGACAAGATGCAATGGGTGAGTCATAAATAATGCAACGCCAGCGCTTTGGGTGTGCGTAAAATGAGTACGGCAGTGAATGGCTGCTCCGTGAGCGCGGTTGCGCTCTCATTTGGGTCAAGGATTATGCAAATGCCCTTAATCTCACAAATATCTCCTTGATACCCTCTCTCGCGTTCGTGGGTAACCGATTTCACTTTTTCGCGCGGGACCGAATCGTGTGGCATTTCGTTGCATCTCAAACGCGGCCTCGATTGCGGCTCCTGAAATTTAGAGTATTTTTTATAGCCGCGATATTTTAATGTCCCCACTTGTCTAAACGGTTCTTTATACTAAACTTAGAATCGCGTTAATTGAATCTAAGATGTATTACATTAAGCTAGTGCTATATATAAATAGTAGCTAATTTTGCTGGAAGAGTAAAACGAAAGGAAGTCAATTTTATATAACATTCTATATCATATTCACGGAGAGAATTTTTTGTTATATTTTACTCTCAAATTCACTACAAACTTGGGACAACTTGGCAACCAAGAAATTTTTAAAATTTACAAAAGACATTTTACAAACAACGTGATAAAAATTACAGGTAAGATTGGTAAATTTTGAAAAATTATTGAAATTTCCTAGATATATTTCAGTAAAATTAATCAAACATATTTTATATTTTAATGTAATAAATATTAATATTTTTTATTATGGTGGATATTAATCAGAATAGCTCGCAAAAAAGTCTTGGTGATGTTGTCCCACAACTATCATGATTTCAGGGTAAATTTTAAGAGAAAATTCTCTCCGTGTTCTAAACATTAAAATTTAGGAAATTGTATAAACATTTTGGGAAATCCACGTGACTTACTTAATCATGATATTTGCCTTGGCGAAATGCTGCAATTTCCTAAAATTTAATATTTATATAATATAATATTAGAATATGATATAGGATACTATATAAATTGACTTCCTTCGCGTCAATTAACATTCATTAGTCCCGCAATCGTCTCGAGTCTATACTTCATACTTGATCGTTGCCTTTCGATTACCGCACATCAATTCCTCCGCCCCCCCCCCCCCCCCCGAAAATCACGCGAATGTGGAACGGACGTAAACTAATTTCTTTCGGCCTCGCTCGGCTCTCGTTCTTCTTGTCCAGCGTCTCACGGCGAGTTTCCGCGCCGTCCTCGGGCGCTGACCCAACGTTATCGAATGACTCCGCAAAAATCCGGAGCGGAAATGGCGCGAATCCGACGCCCGAGAGCACGAGAGCGAGAGAGCACAGCCGCGCGCGCTCTGGTCCCCGCCAGCCTCCAAGACGCTCTCTCCATTTCCGCCCCAGCGCCGTCTTACACCATTTCCGGCGCGAGATGGAATATCGCTTTTAAATCGAATCAAGACTATTCGCGAATTGCCTCCTCGCCCCCGTCGGGGGTTGCACGGCGCGAGCGAGCGATTGCTGTACGAGAGTGCGCGCGGCTCGCAATCTCGCCGCCTCTCCTTAACGACTTAACGCCTCTCTCTTTAACGTCTTAATGCGAATAGCAAATCGACCGATTAGCGGAGACTCGATAAAGCACCGCGGAAAGTCGGTTAAATCGAATCACTCCGGAATTCTTTCGGGATAGAAAAGAAACCCGCACTGCTCCGCGCCGAGTGACGTCCGACTTTGATTAATTAGGGAGGGGAGGGCGGGTGGTAACGTCGCGTGGGTGTTCTACTAATTAAAACTCGCGTTAATGACGTTCGGTCTCGTTACCACGCTATTGATAAACAGGAGTGTAATTCAAAGATCGATCGAACAGAGAGAGATTACCAAAGCCGCTGACGCGCTCGCGTGATTTTCGTTTAAAAATCTCGTCTTTCTTTCCCGTTTCAGGAATGTCGGCGGAGGACGAGTGGTACAACAAGAGCATCTCGGCTCTGAGAATGAACACAGCCCACCACCCGAATCTGGCCGCACCGATGTTACAGTATCAGACATAATTGTAAACGGAGGCGAGAGGGCGACTCGAGGATCTCGTCAGGAATCCGATGGCGTACCTATGATCGAAAGCCGATCGTGGCGATCGACGGAAGAGACGTGTGAGAGCGATATGTGACGAACTCGACGAAGCCCGATCGACGTTTTGCCGTTTCGCAGAGGGAAGAAGAGGAAAAGAAAATGAGAGGAAGGAAAAACAGAATCGATTTGCGTTATCGCTAATCGGCTTGCGCGGCCGCGCCGATTTCGCATCCAGATTTCGCGACGCGTCCTCGCATCTCGCTTGCAGCATAAGCAAGCTCGACTCGCAACGGCGTACCACATGTCGCGAGGCATATACACGCGTGCGAGAAGCTCGCGTTTCGTTCGGACCATAGGCAACTCGAATGTTTGGTTCGAGCACGACGTTGAAGATTAAAGCGCGACGATGAAATGGCGGGGCTGTGTTTATCTCGAGCGTATATTCGTGAATTTCGGAAGTTCAACGCGCGCGTGCGACACATTGCTTCAGAATATCAATCGGCATACACACTTAGATCCTTGCTCGTGATTTCTCGCGTAATTTCCGCGATTTAGGATTACGATCGACAGGTTGTCCCTGGCATCATATTATACTTCTTGTCAATTGACAAATCCTTTCGCGAAACATTGGTGCGAAACAAAGCTTTTTTTTTTTTACATAAGACTTGAAACAGAATTTGGTCAAAGTGAAGCCTACCAGTGAAGTTAAGAGACAATCCGGATGGGCAAAACGTTCGTCGTTCAGTGATATTTTTACCCTTCCTTCAAATTAATTTTAATTAAGTTGAATTTTAATGAAGCTTAATGTCACTGCTGTCGAGAATCGTCGCTATTTCATGAAAAGCTCGATCATAAGTCGAACAAAGAACACGTTGAATCAATGGAAGCTACTTTAACACAGCGCGGAAGGGAAACTATGTAAATTTTGAGCGTTTCCAGCCAGATAGTTTGTACTTCGGTCCTCGTGGCGCAGAAAGACTTAATTACCTTCCTCCTTATTACGCGCGGGAGAGAATGCGCTCTGCCCGAGACACCCTGCGTTTTGGATTCGCGGACGGCGGGAGACATCCCGCAATTTAGCGTGTATGTACAGAGTGACGTAGAGCCCGGTTTTGCCGCGAGATCGTCGCGTATTTTCTACGTGTAAGTAGCCGTTTCTTTTTTCCCCGCGACTCTGGTTCCTTCCGTTCGAGAGAGACGTGTCGCAACGCGCATAACGCATTCCGCGCGCGGAAATCTCCGTTAATCTCCTAACAACGATACGTGCCACACCTTCGCTAAATTGGAGAGAAAGGGGGAGCAGGGGGGACGGTACTGTACATAAGTGGATGAGAGAGAGAGAGAGAGAAGAGATATAGATACATAGAGATTGCGTAATCGGCAGATACTCTAGCATATGCGATTTTTCAATGTCCTTTTAAAAGTGTAAGCATACCCTTAGTGAATGATATTAGGCATTGATTTGTGTGCTTATGTTGACCACGATTTTGGATAAACCAAAAGAGGGGGGGAGGGGGACGCGTTGGAAGGAGACGGTGGGGATCTGACAGTGTTTTTGCGTTCAAAATTTGAGGGGCGCCAGGGTTTCCCCGTGTCGCGACGAGCGGATTGCCGAAACTCACCTCTTATTGCGCGCGGATCGGACGCCGTCGCACGCAAATTAAAGCGGGGGCGCGTCGCGTCGACTTAAAAATAAGAAATGACGGAAAGAACGAACGACGATCTTGCGTTTCACGCGATATGCTGAACTCTGTAAGTATATATATATCTAATCTCGAAAGCGGCACACGTGAGACACAAACTAAAACTTCGTATTAGAATAAAAATTATCAAAGATACGCGACATCGGGATAAGCGTTGATGATAGCATCGTTTATATTTTTAGATTCGTGTCAGTTTTAGAGACGTGCATAAAAGCGTGTCGATTAACAAGACATTCAGAATTGTCCGACAGAAATTAATTTACCCTGGACAGTTTATGTAGATTTGTGTGCGACGGCTCCTTCTCTCATTTCACCCCGAGAAAGTATCCGGCGTCGTAATGCCTAGGCCCCACAAACGGACGGATCGCGGAGGGGTGAATTCGTTAGGCGAAGAGAAACGAGATCTCTCTGACTTCGCTCACCACTGCTTCCGCGAGTGTCGATCGTCGGGAGGTGCACGAATAAGACGGTAAATTTGTTTTGCGCTTGCAAGGCGCAAAAAGTCTCATCGGAGAGGTCGATGCCTGGACAATTGGACGCACGACAGACGACAGGCCCTACGATATCACGAGGGGGTGCCCACCGAGCCAACGGAGTTTTAACGAGACAGATGGGGGTCGCACTCTATCTCATCCATATCCAGGATTAAATATGTAATTATCGCTAACAGATCGTATCGTGTAACAATGTTGTCCTCGTAATAGTCGAACCGATTGCATCAACAGGCCGAATGATTTCCATAGGCAGAAACGATGCCGGGCCGGGGGTATCGCAGAGGCGCGGAATGAGCCAGACGATTATGTATTATTAACGAGGTAATTTGCGGAATATCACGCAGTGAAAATCGTCGATGAGACGGTTGCCGAACGGTGCATTATTCACTCTGTTGCCGCAAACCGGTTAATTATTGCGATATCGTTCGTCGTCCGGATGCTTTCCCGCGTGTAAAAGCAGAATCGGAGCTTTCGTCGCTTTAACCGTTTGCACTTTGAGCTTCCGCGTCGACAAAATCCTACATTAATTCCATTGCGATATCATTACATTCACAAGCGCGTAAACAGGGATTGCGTGCGCTTCATATAGCTTTTTATCAAGAAAACAATTAAACTATTATTCTGTTAAAGTATTCGATTCTGAGAAATATACCATAAACGCGTGCGAACTTTTATGTGTGAAACTTTTTCGTAATAAATACAAATATCTATTCATCCTAGTATCACAAATTGCATAATTCTGCGGAGACATCAGAGAGGGGTTTTGCAGCGGGGCACGAGCGGGGCGCAAACCGGCAAACGGTTAATTAACGCGCGACTCGCGACTTCTCCCTGGCGCCTTTCAGTCATAAATATTCGGAATCTGTCCAGTCAACAATCGTCTATATTGGTGTCATTTTTCGATAACTGTCTAATCAATATATCGACTCGAGGATGAAGCTGCAGACGACTGCGCATTGTTTTCGTGTAGTTTCGCTGCGACCTTATTATTACCGCTCGCGGCATTCCACGAGAAATGTTCCTAAAAAGTTTGTAACATATCGTACACGGTACACTCACACATGCACGGATACACACACACACACACGCACACAAAATACACACAAAGCGTGCACGTGAGCGCACGTCCAACACACGAAATTACACGCGTCACGTTGTGTCGAGAGGACAAGATTAAAAATTAAGTGGAAATGCATACCGGACGAGCGTAACATAGTTTTAAGCAAGGGTCACGTATTGTACGTATGTGTTGTACATAGCCTAAATAAAAATTACATTTAAAATTATCCTCCTTTCTCCTTAATCTCTTCTTTCTTCCTAATTCTCCAAACGGTGCGAATTAATCGTGTGTCGGGATGCAAACTCGAAAGTTACATTACTTACATTGAATTTTTGATACGCACCGAGCTGGATAAAAATTTATTGAATATTGCTAGCAAAAAAAGATGTATTGTGTTTCATTACTTCAATTTTGAAATAACATTTAAAAAATCAGAACAAATGGTTCGATGTTATTTAAATGAAATTACAGACCAGCAAAGCTGCTCAATTTATTGGCATATTGCAGGCTCCGCCGACAGGATGCGAGAAAAGCTCAATCAATTATATTAATTAAAACTGCTGGAATTATTGGAACGACGCGAATATTTAATTTGCCGGGTGTACTGTAAAAAAATTAAAATGCACTTTATTTATAATATACAGAGTTCTTTCGAATATTTTTCTCAGTCATTGTGCCACCCTACTGATTACCATATCACGCAAAAATTTTACGGACTATAATCCTCCGTCATGTATTTCAAATTGAAATATTATGATATATTTAAACATTATAATAATAAAATATATTTATACAATTCTTCTTTACATTTGCCTTTGAATGAACAAAGTACGCTTAAATGTCTCTCTAAATGAAATTCTAATATACTAACATAATACAATATTTTGTTTACAATGATCAGTTTTCGACACTATGTGTCAAGATTGCTCATTCCAAGGCCTAATTATTAAGGTAAAACCTTTTTTCCGACTAGACCGTGATAATGTAAGAAGAAAATGATGGAATTTATCTTCCAGCGATCGCGATAATTTCGAAATATTGAATATTTCGGTAATTTATTAGGAAGATGACAATAGAGGCATATCAGATATAGATTTAGAATAGTGTGGAAAAAGAGTTTACGCTTGTCTTCTTATTTCTTCGTGATAATAGAAAGATCAAATAATATAAATTAGGTAACAATAGGATTGCAAGGAGATAAAAGGAAGATGAATAAAGAGAAGATAATGTTACATATATCGAATATAAAAACCAAGTAATTTTGACAATATGGATTAACGTAATTGTCGTTTGACTCATAATATAATTGTCTTATTAATTGAAATTAATAATATAGACAATATACATCAGCTCTTTTTCCTTCAATTATGAGTTTTTTCTCGACGATATAGTCGTATGTACATAATTTTTCTGCACTAGTGTACCACAGAAGTACGTCTTGGCAAATATGACATTTTAATTTGGTAATTATTTAGGCCAGTAAATAATTACCCTTATTTTTATCAAGGCACACTGTACAGATATAAAATGCTCAATGGATGCCAGTTGCTCGTCTAATTTCAGACCATTTCCGGTTGGACGAAATTCCTGTTCATATCAAAGATGGACGCGTAACGTGTGGAAGCAGTTTTCAACGGCTCTTCAACGCACTCGAAATATAATTTACATTATTTCTGCTTTTCGGCTACCTAAACTCTTTTTTATTATCGCCCAGTCTTCCAATATGTCGGCGTCGTTGAGCATGTAAACGATGTAAGGGCCTGCAACAGAAACCGCTCGTCTTCTCTCCGTATGGTTCCTGCGTCTTCTGCCGCTTGTATTAAACCACAAATCCGCATGTATGTCCACGTTATTCCTATCTTCCTCCAAACGGCGTATCTTGTCCTGTAGATCATTATGAATGCAATCCCAGACCAAGCCTTTTTCACTTTCAAAATTTTGAAAGGCGGCCAGTTCTTCTGCCAGGAATTTATTTTGGATATTTTGTAGTCTGTATTGCTTTAGTATTCCAGCCACTTCCGTCTTCGTTTTCATATTTTCTTTTAGTCGCTCCAGCGGTATTAGGTATTCCTCGGATTTTCCAACACGAACTTCCCCGAGCTTTGTGTCCACTTGCGTGATTCTTTCTCGGTATAATCTGAAAATAAATGACAATTATTAAAACAAATGTTTATATTGTGTTTTTTTAATCCTCAAAAATATGGATTATATCACCAACAATCGATATCTTTAATTTCACAATTAAATTATATGATGCATTATTAGTTCCTAGTACAGTGTTAATAAAATTAATGAAATAATTAATGTTATAATTTTTATATCGAGACGAAGAAATTTGTCATTGCCAAGCATTTTTATTAATATACTTTTAATATATCCTACAGACAAATTTAAATATATCTGTGCAGATTAATATATATTATAGTATATATTATGAAAAGTTATGTGAATGTGGTATACTTACTGTTCCTTGAGTAGAGTAAACTGTCTTTCCAGATCAAGCAAATTATCCATACATTCGTTGCGCCTCCTCTCGCACTCGTCCTCGTCCATCTCCGACGAGTCATCACTGTCAGTGTGTTCCGCGCTGCTGTCACATGACGCGGAACTTTGGTTACTATCGTTACTGTCGTGAGACATCTCCTCCCCTTCACCCTCAGATTCATCCTTGACACTTGGCATTTATCCTGTAAAAAAAATTCACCGTTCAGTGAATATTTTCTTTGCACTACACATGACGAAAAATATCTAAAAAGGTGCCCAAAAGTTGAATGTTTAGAAAAATTTGAGGGAAACCCAGGCTTCTCCGAGTTTTTATGATAAAAATGTATTTAAATGGAGCAAATATGATTGATCTTCTACATTATGACAAGAAAGAGATATAGAGTTCATAATTAGGTTTACGCGTAAAATATAAGAATCTATATTTATATCTACATGTATACAATAATTGTGTTTAACGAATCATCGTGTAAATAATGAGTAATCTATGGACCATCGAACATTCATATTTCGTCAGAAATATCAAAAACTTTTGTTTTGTTTGGAATTTTATTTTCAGTTGCTATTATTTAGTTTGGGCATAAAAGACGCTACAGAAAATTAACAATGATTTTAAAACTCTTGATTTTATACCCATAAAAAAATAAACATTGTGCATATCACAATCGCGAACTAAGTAATATTGCTTCTTGTCGTTTAACAGCGTAATATAAATAATAATGTTTATATTAGCATCATGTATCTTCGTGTCACTGTACAGTTAACAAATAAATTATAACTGAAATCAAATCTAATTTAGTTTAAAACTTTTTTTTATTTTTGCAGGATTGTTTGTAAAGATAGTTTAAATAAATAAATAAATAAATAAACAAATAAATAAATAAATAAATCATACAATTTATAATAATTTACATTGATTATATTATCTGCATGAAAAAGGTTCGTGTAAACATAATGTAAACAATACGTGAACAATCCATGTAGACATAAGCTTGAAATTTACCGCACAATCCTGTTCACAACATAACCTATACAGAGGCAAAGCTTATATCGACGTAACCGGAGCATCGCTAATGGAAATATCGTTTCGTACATCCGTAGATTTAATTCTCGTAGGAATTAACGTCTCACTGTTCGGTTTATGACATATAAGTAAAACTTATTCGCGCGCAAAGCAGGAGGTTACGTGTTACTCCGAAGACACGGCCGGACGAAGAGACTTCAGGTTTCCAGAAAACTTTCCATCACATATCGCAACGATCTAAAATCCAAATCGGACGAGCTTCTCGCTGCGTCATCGATACACTTACTAAGTGATGATTTTATTAATTTTGTTGATGCACCTTCTCGATTGTTCGTTCGTTCGGCGTACGCGTACGCGCGATGCTTGACAACTGTTGACAACCAGCCGCCCACCACAGTGTCGCCCGGAGCACGAAGGTATACCAACCGTGACGAAAGGAAAAGACACTAGATTAGATCAAAATGCATCCAGTCGTTCTTTTAAAGTTTTCTTGGCCAGCTTGTCCTTCCATTACATTCTCCGCATTCAAAATAAGACCGATGTATAATTGATCGTTAAATAAATGAATAAATATCTTGAATAAATATCTTCGTTAAGAGAGGCATATGTTATCTACAGAGAAAACTCGACGACGTCGCTTACAATGTGCGACTGCGACTACAGTTGACGCTAAGCGCACGAATTAATTCGTTCAAAATGAAAGAGATGATTTTTACCGATCATCCCCTGGATTTACCCTCTGACAATAAGTCGACTGATTAAACTCCGATTAATATAATCGACCGTCAGTTTGTTGAACAATTATACTTGCAATGTTTTGTTAAAAGAAAGACTAGATATTGATTTTTTATATAAAATATTATCAATCAATTTTTTGTTTATATAACTTATGGAAAGCTATATATAATCGGACGACAGATTGTATAGCTAAAAATTTTAATTGTGCCAGTTGAATATTGAAAAGATTGTAAGGAAAATAAAAAATGTTAATTAAATTGCATAAAATATGATCATATATATTTTTCAAATCTTTGATTTAGTTCGTGTCAATTTAATTATTATTTAGTCTAACGACAATAAAAAAGATGCAGATAAAGGCATGGAATTTTCTTATTTTTCTTACAAGAATAAATTTCCTCTTGATTGTCGAGGTTGTATCGGTAGTTGTAAAAGAAAGAATATAACTGAAATGGATTTTAAAAAAATCTAAAACGTACAAAATTGAAACTTAAATACGACTCGAAATTATTTTACTTACTGGAAAAATTGGGAGAAGCGGAAGAACTCTGTAAGCTCCACCGGAGGATCATAATATATATAGATATATATATTATATATTTTGATATATAATACTCCATCGGATACAATAATACATCTGGATCTGTATGGAACAAACAGTTAGACAATGCAACATTCGCATAACTGCAAGGTATACTAGCAATTTTTTTTTTATATCTCATATATATTTATATAATAATATATATTTCTCTCTCGTGTGTGCTTCCTGCGCGTTTCATGAAGACTTTCGGTTAGATAGGTCTTTCGATTTCTGCGAGAAAAGAAGGTACAGAGCTCGTTTTTTGTGCATTTTGTTCCGTACGAAATATTTTTTTTTGTTTCGTTTTTCGGTATTCTCCATTTTTTTTCGTTTTTTTCTTTCTTTTTACGTCGCTTCAAGCCCCGCCGCACGCGGGACGTGTGTGTGTGTGTGTGTATGTGTGTCTGTGTGTGTGCAATTGTGAACTGGTGGCACATCTTGCTTTTCCTAGTAGCCCTTAAATCTTCGGGATAAAGTGTAAAATGCCGGAGTGTCCTTCGAGGATGCCGCTGACGGGCCCGACAAATGTCACCATTTACCCATACGCGACGGATCTCGAGGTTTCCCCGCTGGGAGAAACGCGAGGAGGAAAGATTCCAAAATGATTTCTGCGAGAACTTCTGCGCGAAGTCGATTTCTTATTTATTCTCACCGGGAGATAAATTGTTCCTCGCCGAAAAAAAAAAAAATTAATTACGCACTTAATCCGCTCTATACTTCTCCGCGAGTTAATTTTTTTTCTCCTCTCCCCACCGTTTTACGCCGGCTTTTCTGGCAATTCTTTTTTACCCCGCTTTATCGCCCGACTGCACCAGTTTGATACTCAAGCGATCGATATTGTTTGCCACGAAATTCGACGCCCGACAGGAGTCCTCGAGTTACACTTCGGTGACGGGGAGGGAAAGAATGAAAAGGGCGCTCGGTGGTGAGGTGGTCCGCGATCCTTCTCGTGCGGCGACGGCTTTACACGGATTCTTAATATTCATTTCATGCAACATTTATTCGCGGCGCAATCGCAGTTCGCCGGGGAAAAGTCGCGCGGGCTCCCGAACGACTTCGCGGGGTATCCGCTCCTGATATCGCGCTGGTTAAAAACTGAAATGCAAATCGACGGCTATAGGGTAAATGCACCGCTAAATGACCGCTTAGGCATATCGCTTCTGCTCGATCTTGTTTCGCCTCTTCGTCGAATAAAAATAAAATTTTCATCACACCAGTTATCTCTCGGGTGATCCATATCAAATATTTGAAGCTTTATCGCAGCTTACGCGCGCGAGGGAATTTATAATGAAAGGAAAAAGAGATAAATTGACGTTGCAAGGAAATGAGAACTGGTATATACTAGTGAATGATTACTTTGATCTATCATACTAGAGCCAAAGGAAGTATGTGACAGCGTTGAATTAATAGCACAACGCGATGCTTAGATAATATCAACATACAGATTTTTTTTTATTTCATATCAATTATTAATTTGATAGAAAGTTCATGTGTTAGCCTCAATTATCCATTAGTTCACTAGTTATTCTGTAATGAAAAAATATTTCCGAGATAATACGAAAGAAGAGCTGCGGTAGCACAGTGACGTTAAATGACGTTTTAATGACGTCTACAGACGTCTAGAGACGTCATTAAAACGTCATTTAACGTCATTGTGCTACTGTGGAGATAATTACTAATATTAGGTCCAAGCTAGCAGAAAGACGTCAATTTTTCAGACGTCTTTTAGAAGCTTCTGCTAGCTGGGGTCCTTTCTTCCGAAAAGATATACTTTAAAAAAGCATGAAAATAAGCCTATTCAGCGAATATCTATTGATCAATCATTCAGTAGTGCATATACCCTATGAATTGAAGAGGAAAATTGGAATAAAATATTGCACTGAGGAAAAATATTGCTCGGGACAAAGAAATGACAATACTCCCCTTTATACAAATATCATATCATGTGAACGAATTACATATGTCGATGCACCGCTAAAATTTATCCACGCAATTGTCGTATATACAAATGTAACGGTTTATATCGACTAATTTGTTGACCTAAAATTTGTTTGGGGAGAGATAATTTCGTCAATTTAAATAATTATTTCTTTTTTTTTTTCGGTGAAACATATAACAATTACGACGAAGGTTTACGAACCTCAGCGACGCGATAGGATGTCGCGAACCGCGGAAGCGCTAATTACCTTACCTAATTTGTCGATCGATTTTAGTCTCGGTGAGAGTAAGGGTGCGTTCACATTGTTCGTCGTGGTCAAACGCGACTTTCGCTCCAAGTCGCGTCTCGCGATGCCACGCACCCTCTCTCGTTCGCGATTTTTTTTTCTTTATATTCTCCGTTTTTTTTTTTTTCGCTATTGAACACACGTACTCTTTCTCCCTGAGGCAACGTATTCGCCGTTCCCGGCGAGCGGGGAGCGACCGCGAGTGAACGTGACGTGATGAATCGCATTCTCGAAACCCTCTCTATTTAAATACCTTAGCGACGGAATACGTCGACGGTAGCGTGTCCTCCTCGAGGGTACAAAACGTTAATGTCTCAAGATGAACGGTGACATAAATCTAAGATGGAAGTACGAAAAGCTTCAGCGTTCACCGTGTATTTACGAAAGAGAGAGAGAGAGACTCCCTGTTAGAGACTTCTTGCGATAGCGTGTTTCGAACACGCTAAATATTAATGTCGCGCCAAAGTCGCGTGTGGGGCGAAATGATAATTTAAGTCGAGAATGGAAATTGCCGTTTTGCGCGGAATAACATGAGAGTCCCGTGCGCTTGGCGTTACTCCGAAGTACACGGTATCGCAAAAACATTCTGCCTTCGTTGGAAAATCGATTTTCCGCGACACGCTTGTTATTTATCGTCGTTTATCGTCTCGCAGGAAGTTCCTCTGCGCACGACGGTTAGTTTGATTATTCGTGGTATACGACGGTTAACGAAGTTAACGGAACTGATAGGGCGACCGGTAATGTGTATCGCTCTAAAAGGGAGCGGAACCGCGCTAACTGCATCGCCGAAGGAAAAACAAAGCCTAAGTTTTATCGTCTTCTTTCTCTCTCGCGATACAACTCTTACCGTACAACTCTTACCTTTGTCTTACCGTCGGGCAAACTAATGATCCCGCGATTAAAGGAGAAACAAAACCTCGGACAAGTAGGGCGCTATTCTTGGTTCTCCACCTCTTTTGCGCGAAACCGAGTCCGACATTTTCCGAATACGCTCGCGAACGATCCTAAAACAACGAACGTCTACTAGGTAACTCATCTTTAAATACCGTGGGATCTTAAGCCGTTTGCAGAGTGCCCTAATAATGAAAAGTGTTATTTTGGTAGAAAACGCGGAGATGTTGCGATGGCAGTTATCGGCGTGGAAATAGCTTACCTTGGTGAAAAAATTTATCTTATTTTCTCAGAAATTTTGTAAAAATTGAGACTTATGAAAATAATTAGTGACTTATGAAAAATTCCGAAAAAATATATCTCAGATACTTTCAAAAATAATTGGATGAGAATTTTCGGAATTATCTATTTTATATGTATAAAACTTTCCGATAAATTGCATATAGTTTTTCTCATATTTATTCAGATTTTTACAAAAATGTGTTGGTGGGAAAAATATGAAATATTTTGTTATTATTTTATCTAAGTTTTTTTGAAAAACATTCTAGTTTGTGTAAAAAATCTGAAAAATTCCGAGCACATTCTGAGAAAGTCTGAAAATTTTTAGAAAAATTCTAATTAATGTAAAAAATGCTGAGACATTTTTCCACCAGGGTACCGACTGCGTCTACAGCGTTAATTCCTTCCTGCTCAAAACAACTACGCTTCATCCCAACAAAGTTTTCCTCTCAATTGCTTACTTAATTAGAACGAACGCGGTAGTATACTCTGCATTTGATGGTGGAGATAACGTCGCGTTTCTATCATTTCACGCTGATTGTTAAACGAGATAAATTTTTCGAGAATAATCGTGATAAAATAAAATACGACACGCGTAGCACGGGCTCTAATGGATTCGTATCGCGTGTCATCGCTTCTGGGGTGCCTCCCCTTATAAGTCACGTGTCTCGCGGTCGTCCACGTCGTGTGTCGCGGCCTTTTTCCAGGGTACGTACCGACTCGCCAGGTCCGAGCATAGAAAGAGAGAAAGAGAGAGAGAGCGACATGGGCGCGAATCGTCCTCAGAGAGAAATAGAGATAGATAAAGACGGCGAGGAAGATACAGAGACGGAGAGGCCTTCTGCCTTCCCGAGACCTCCCAGAAAATTGACATTTGCGCGAAGGGCCCATTACCTTAGAGACCACACTTTTTTTTTCCACTGCCACTTATGATACAAGTAAAAATTTATACAAGTTCTCCGTTGACGATCGAAGGGTTTTGACCGACGTTACCTCGGACCTCGGTGACGCCGCGGGTCACCGAGGGCCGAATCGAAATCGGATTTACCGCTGACAAGTGGAACCAACATCGAACGCATATTCATGATTAAAGTATAACTTTTCAGTTTCTCACTTTATATTTTGAACTCCCGCTAGAAATAAGAGAGAGCAAAGTGCAAAGTACAGAGTAAAAAGTTACAAAGATGAGTGAATGCTCTTTACAAACGGATTCTTTCAAAAAAGAAAAAGAGCGAAAAATTGAAAATTGCTAGATACTGGAACGCGTAGTAATAGTAACGATAAATGATGAAAATAAGGTATAATGGATTGTTATCGATCATTCAAATGCATTTTAGTCGCGAAGAAATTCAGGGTGGAAGATTGATGGAATCAACGTGAGTTTATATAAACGGCTATCCTCTTTGGCGTTTAGAATCTAATTCATGTTCGCGCTTGCCATGACAATCCTGTGATCGATCAAAGTATCAATAATTTCCGCGTGTCCCTCTCTCCATTTACATGTCATCTGCGATCGTCACAATCGATCTCGTGACGAACGCGAACCAGAAACGCAGACTGTGCGTGCTTTTACATTGATATGGTGTTGTTTTACGACGAAACATAGAGATGGTGGGATGATAAAACGTAAATGTCTCTATTTACACGCAATCTCAAATACATCTCACAATCAGCAGCAAACGTAAAAAAGAAATGCAATTTTTGGACAGCGTAGAAGTTGTCGAGCATTATCAAGCATTATTTGTATGCAACTTTTCTCGACAATGAACTTTTGTATAACTAATGTAACACAAATTTCTATCACTGTTTGTTTCAATAATAGTGACAAACATGTTTTTCAAATTTTTCTAATTTAATTTGATTATTTATTCCGAGATAGAAGAATTGTACGCAAACAAGAGTTAATATTATAAGCGTGACAAAATTAAAATTGACAAGTATCGCAAGTTTTGAGAAACTTCGCGAGAGCTGAAAAATCCTATGTCCAATTGGAAATGTGCGAAATATGAACGCAATTTTTGACAAATATACTCGTTTAATGAGCTGTTTATTAACAACCGGTTAAATTTGATCTTAAATCGATGAAATGCAGTAGTACTGTCACTGCCTTTTACAAGTTAAATCTGTTAAATCAACAAAACAACGTGAAAACGTCTGGTTGCCGTTTCATTAAAACGTCAGTCGTCGCACGCGTGGTGTATCAAAGTTCTAAGTGCGTATTACATCACGCGGAAGAACCCCTAGTTACTCCGTGACGAGTTCAAATTTTTACACAGATTTTTAACGATGTTCCAAGTTTACGACAAGCACGACAAATTCTGCGAGAAATCAGACAAACAAATTTTTATTGCGCGTGAGGACGCCGGGAATATAACGCTCGCGAGGGCGAGGCGACGCCGTTTTGACGATTAAATCGCGACCCCGTTCCGAGACAATGGACATTTGCATTCACATGCATTCGGCCTCGCATTGCGGGAGGGTATCCTGCGTGACTTATGTAATCCAAGGCCGTCGCGAATAAAAGGCAACAGTCAACGTCGATTGACTGGCCGCCATTGCCGCCGCTGCCACCACGTTCGTATCAATTATTGAGCACATATTGAAAGTCGGAAACGCATATGAAATCGATCCCGATGAACTCGTACCCTTGACACTCGCGGATTAATGCGGATATAAAATAAACGCGCGCCATATAAGGCCCTTTCCGCAAACATTGGTTAGTGCTAAATGATTCAGATTTGAGCGACTTATGTCTTTCAAAGTGCGAGCGATTTGCAACACGCAGACCGATGCAAATCTTATGGCGGTTCATTGAATTTTCTGCGATTTATGACCTTCTGAAAAGCTGCAGGCTATTTTACATCCCACGCGAGTAAAAGCGGCTTAACGTTATTAGTAGAATGAATAATGGTTAAACGTAAAAAGTCTTTGGCGTAAAAAACGCGTGAAAAAAAAACCGAACGGAAGCATCTTTTCTTTCATTTAATGTCCGTAAATTCATAGTTAATTATGTGCGAGTGCGTTTAATGAAAGAATACGCATTAGGTGCTTTTATGGCACTCATGAGAAGTTAATGAGAGCTCTTGCGACGTAATAGACCCTTAAAACCGGCGTTGTGTGCGAATATTAGCGGTCGGTCGAACTTCATTTTGCTTGTAATGGTATCGTAATAAGAACTTTTATTTCGATCTATCCCCTCATGGCGAGGACTTGAAATCTCATTATCTGCCTTTAATCTGCGTCATCCACCTGGGGTTTATTTTGACCCCACGCACCTAAAAATGGCGTTATTTCCTGTTTTATTACCAAAGATAATGATTTTCATAGCAATTTTATATTTTTGTTATTGATTTCAATAAAAATGTTATTTATATATTTAAAACAATATATCTTTTATTTATATGTCAAAAACTCATTTTTTTAAATATAAAATCAAGAATTACAAGGTAGGGTCAAAAACGATCCCAGGTAGGTAATATAAAATTCTAAAGCAGGTAGGCAGCGAGAGTTAATATATTTTTTACGTGTAATTTTTATACACACACAAAAGAAAAGGTTTAAATAGTAATTTTAATATAAAAAAATAAAACGCACCTGTCTCAACAAGGAATAATGAGACTAATGCTCAAATATATCCTGATATATTGCATTTATAACATTTTGTCCTAGTTTTATCTGATTGTGAGTATAGTAAAATAAGAAAATCCATAAAAATGAAAGAAATTATTGTGATGCGATTTTGTTTTCGTCGTCGTGCTCTTAAATTTTTATGATCTCGCGTGAGAGCAACACCATCCAAAGGATATATCGTTCGACGTGACGACAGTTAATGATATCAGATACCACGATAAAGTCTCGATTACAAAAGACGTCCATGATTACGATTCAGAAATAAGTATAAAAATTACTATCCATCTTTATACACGTATTAAGAGTTCGAGAAAGTAATTGTCCTTTATAAAAAAAATAGCATATAATCTTTATATAAAACATGACCTTTATAAAAAAATCATAATTGAAAAAAATGTCAAATGTATATCTTCAAATCAAATATGTCAATCCTATCTGTTTGATTTTGCGTAATTTAACAACAGTACAAATATTAAATATTAGACTTATTCCCCTTTATATAAATTTCTAATGGTTTTTTCTGCATTTCAATGCCTCAGGTTGTTCTTTACATTAGCGCTGAGCGATTTAACGTAACGACACTCTATAACCGGCTTTTTTAAAACTTAAAAAGATATTAATATATATTATATTAAAATTTCATAAAAAAACAAATTATTTTACTACCTTTATTAGTTAAGGTATCATATTAAGGTATGACCAAAGTTACGTTTTACAATTAGTAATCCTCTTAGACCTCTTAAGATCGGTCTCTCTTGTGGAAGAGAAACACTCCGCCCTCTTTCCTTCTAATTTTGTGTCTGATCAATAACGACGTGTGTCACTTTACGTTTTATTCCTGTTAAATATATTTAAACTAAAGGTAGTCTATTTTTTATGAAGAGAAATAGCGGATGATATAAAAAATAGATAGAAATAATAGAAAAAATAGATGTTTACTTATTATACACGCGCGAAACAAAAAATAAAATTAAATACTCGAACTCATCTCTTTGAGATCCATTTTCATCGAAGGATGTATTCGTTTAAAGAGAATCCAGTGAATGTTAAGACTAGCGTTTTTCCACAAAATGCTGTACATTTACAATTTATTACGTTTCATGTGCAAGATGAAACATAAACCTCCGGTAAAACAAAAACAAATATTAACGAGTTGAGGTATCTTGATGCCGTGGCACGAATTTGATAAATTCACAAAAGCACGTATTCCATTCCCGGAATGTTTTTGTTTTTATCTCCCGGAATTTGTCCATTCGCGGACAATATTTTGCATGTATAAAAAACACACAATTTACAAATTTCAAAAGCAAATCTCTCTGCAGAGAATCAATTTCCCTACGAGCGTTTTAGCACCGTTCATAAAAAGTTGGTCGATTACTCGGTAGATTCCAGATAAACTTCGAATTATGGCGCTTACGGGTTGGTTTCACTGCCGTCGGTACGCTTTAATCTTAGTTTAACTACTCTTTGCCTCTTTGTCGAAACTGGCATTAAAAGGAGGCGAAGAATCAGTTAAACTTACCATTAAAATTGACGTTTGCAAAATTACCTGAAATAAGCTACCTGAAAAGATATAACTAACTTGCAATTCGAATCCAATTTTTCATGTTATATAAATGTGAAAAAAAAAAAGTTTTAAATCATTTGTCACATTTTCATTCTTATGAATATATCCTCAAACATTGTTTAAAAAATGAAGATATCTAAAAGAGATCGGAAACTTCAAATGTTTTTAGACATTTTCATACGTTTTTTGGACTTTCGTGTCATTTAATTAGACTCGCGTTTACGTGTCTATAATAGAATAATTCAATCAACATTAATCGTTAGTCAAGTTGAGATAAAACAGATAAGAAAGAACCCTTCGACCGTCGGGAGAGCCGCGCGGCTCTTTCGCTTCGCATTATGGCGCGGCTTTTGCGAAGAGATCCCGAAGAGCAGATTCGGGATCATGTTCTTAATATTCGGAGACGTTTAATGGCGAGACCCGCTCGAGGGGAAGGAAAAAGATCTCAGGCCGGCGAGGGCGACGGCGTAAAACGCCACGCGCTCGCATTTCGCTTGTTTCTCAGGAATCCGCGGAGAAACGTAGCAGCGACGTGAACCAACGCAAGGACGACAATTGTCCTCGTCGTCGTCTTCTCAAGATTCGACGGCGGTGGCTGGCTTTCTCCCGTTCCAGACGTTGAAGGGGGGACCAAGCCGATCCGGGGGGGCGGTCAACATCTTGCAGGATCGAGGGCGATCGCGTGCGTGCCGGATCCTCGGGACGACTAGGACTTGGCTTTTTCGCTCTGTGCCTTGTCGAAGCCGTCGATCAGCGTCTCGATGATGAACTTGATCGTCAGCTTGTAGATATTCTCCACGTTCTCCGAATATCGGTCCTCCAGCGTGCGTTCCACCGCATCCAGAAACGGCTTCTCGATTTTCTGAAAGCAGAACGTTCGATCGCGTGTGAGAACAGTATACTTTTGCTGGTGTACATTTAAAACAATTTAAAACAATTATATCAATTATTCGATAAAACAGCGACGGCCCTTGGGAGATTTAGGTCTGTATTATAAAATTTGCGATTCGATTAAAACTGAAAAAGAATCTTAGTATATTATTATTCTTAGTTATATATATTATTTTAAATGTTGTTTCAAGTAAATAGTCATTCAGTGATTACTTTTGGTGTAATGCTAAAGTGGAAATGCATTTGTAACAAGAAGGGCTGAGAAAACTAATTTTGCAAATTGATTCCATAGTTCTATAATACTCTTGTAATTCTTTCTTTCTCCGGTTACTTCACTTGACACGTTTGTGGACGAAGGGAAATATCTAGAAAAATATTCCATTTGTTTGCTTCAGATTTATCTTTAGCACTGGTGAAATTGAAACTACGGTCGTTATCGTGCAAGAAGATAATATTGATACGCCGAATATTTAGGCCTTGATTCATTTCCAGCGGCATGATCGCCAACAATGCGAGAACCGGCGATTGTATCGACGATTGTGTTGCGATTGTCATATCCACGGCTCACACAATGGCCCTCCTAGGATTGTCCGGCAGGAATTATCAATCCTATACAGTGACTAAATCCACTAGACTTTAGACGGGAAAGGATAAGGCGAACCGGGTTTGATTTCGTGCCAAGAGATTGGAACTGTAAACAAGCGTTTCGTACTGCGAATAAATGCGACATTTCGTAATGTGAATCTTCAATCTTCTTTGCAGATAACTGCACTGTGCAGATAACTTGACTTTCTTTCTATCCGAGAGATATAAAAAAAACTCAGAATTACGTAAGCGCTAAAGGCTGCATTTTAGAAAGAACTAGATAAGTAACAAGAGTTGTCCTCGATCGAGATTAGTTCCAAAAGAAAATATCTCACGCATGAAATATATGTATTACAAGTTATTATGATTAACGGTGTTTAAATATAGAATTATATCATATCTTAAGAATATAATATTGCTTTTTCATCTTGAAATTCTACTTCAATAAAATACCTTCTATTTCCATTTTCAACCACATTTTTAAGTATTCTTACGCTTGCCTTTTTCTATATAATTCTTTTATTCCTTTCCTTTGGCGAGAAGATAAAGCGACAGGGAAAGAGCTCCCAGCACACGACTTTCTTTTCACATGCACAAAGAAAATTCCGTTTCGATCGTCGCGAAAGTCATAAAAACTTGCATGCATATGCGAGAAAGTAGAGAAACGTTATTACTTTTGCGTACCTGCATTGGGGTGCTCTTTTAACGATTTTTTTCTTTTCAACGTGAATTATTACTTTTTATTACCGCATTTTACCGCATCCATGTCAATATATATTGTTATTTATATTTTTTACACCAACTGAAATTTATTGTTACGTGTAGCATTATTTTTATAAGAGCATGAAACTCAAATATTATTTTTTTTATCTTTCTGGTGAGGAAGATTAAGTTGGAATGTGTTTATGTATGAATTCACCGATATATGAGAAAGAAAGATTTATTGGATGAATAAAATTGACGTATGCTTTCGTTCAAACACAAGTCTATTGAGAAAATCATATATATTCAACGAAACGCCAGTTGATTCAACGTGTACGATTAATGCAATCATATTGGGAAAATGCATTCTCTCATTAAAATGTAATTACTCAATGAATTCGACATTTGTTTGTACACGGGCAGCTATCAAATTTATTCAACCAAGTCGAATGATTAACTGTGTAACATTCGATTATATATGGCCGAAACGTCGGAATTTCCGCCAATTTTCCTCACTTCAATCATAGCAAAAATGTAATTTCGTGTTGTTCAATTATTTAATGTTTCGCAGCGTATCGATTTGTGTTCGCGTTACAATCGACTCGGATGTCAGAAAAGTTATCGCATCGATTTTCATATTCTGCGTTCGCAGTATTTTCGACTGAACAGAATCGTAAGTAAAGTTATGGAATATTTACAAGTCCTATGAGCAACGGCTGCCCTTCTTCCAGGCATCTCTGATGTAGTTTGCATCAAATCGAAGTCATGTATTATTTCGAGTTGGTCTCTCTTAAAATAATATTCATGTATTTTACAAAGACATTTTGTTGAAAAAAAAGTTTGTATCTTGTATTAATGTGTTTATATTAAAGAATCATTATGCAATAAGAAACATTCGTGCAACAGAAATATGGTTTTTTTTTTGCAAACGACCGAATACCGTATAAAATAAGATTTTAACGTATCTTTATATTTCTTACGATAATTTTTATATTTATTTTAGCAGTTGTTCCCGAGTCGTTGAACGTAAGGCTAATTAAAAAAGAATTTTTTTTATTAGATATCATGCAGGGCAACGTGGCAAACAAATGGCGGACACCAGCTGTGCAGCGGATTATGAAAGACCATGAAGGAACAAAATACCGACGTGTTATAGCGATGTTACGGGATAAAATCTCAACATCTGTTATCCAATCTCTCTTGTTGCAAATTTCTCTTCTTTACAAAAGAACGGGATAAATTTCGCGAAAAAATGTAATGCGTACAGTAAAATGTTGAACGAGAAATCGCGTAAAAAGCAGAATATAAAATTACATTTTTAATTAACAGTACGAGTTCATAATCCCGTCCACTCTAAATTTTAATGTATACTGAACTAAAGATATAAGATTACAATATTTTTTAAATTTTTTAAAATAATAAATTTGATGTTAACCCTCCGTGTGTAGGCTTAATATCAAATTAGGTACATGTCTTTTTTTGTACTTTCTCAGTGCACACGTCTGTCACGTCCGAATATTTTCCCTACCTTAAAGAATTTTAAAAAATTCATAAAACATCGTAGTTGGCGATTTTATAATCATTTTAATAAACATCGTTTTTTAAATATTTTATTTTTAATAAACTTTGAAAGAAATGGGTTTCTTTAAAAATGTGTAACTTTTTCTATGCAGAAAAAATCCTTTTAAGGTTTTTCACTTCAGAAATGCGTAAAAAAAAAAATAATGCAGATATCTTCAAAAAAGTTTAATTATTCAGGAAGGTCAAAATGATACTTTTTAGTAGGGCAAATCGTTAATAAAAAATTAAATTATATAAGTTAAAAATTATATATAACATGGCATATGCGACATTTTTCAATAATTTATTAAAAATTCATATATGTAGAAAAAATAGAACACGTAGAAAAAATTTATAAAGGATATTTGGTTTACATTTTTATTCAATGCAATTGATACATATCATGCGCCGATGCTCCTCACAAACCGCTCTCCCGCACACGTAGCAGCACCATCCAACCTTTCGATCCAGTTTCGTTGGACACATGCTACACCGCTTACGTTTCAACAGCTTGTCCGTTTTTGAAATGCCCGGTTTTGGATTGTCGTCTACTCCTAGAATTTTTAATATATTCTCCTTGATATCCCTGCGGAGTGTCGGCATTTGCGCTCTCTCTCTTAAATAAGGTGTCACAAGAGCTAAGACAAGCTCTTTCATAAATTCTCGTTGATCTAGGACTGCATTTGTAGGAAGTAAATTGAACAAAATGCCAGAATTGACTCCTGCTTGGTCCAACATTCCCATGAAGAACCGCATGGGCCATCGCTGAGTTCCTCTCGAGCACGAGTATAAGCTGCAGAACTGACTGAAACCATTTGTGCCTTCTTTCGTCCGATTATAAAATTCAACAATTTGCGGCCTACCAGACACTGGATCAGATTTTCCATTTTGATGCAATGACGAAAGCAGCAGCACGACTTTATTTTTTTTGGGACAGTAGGATATCAACGTTTTTGTGGAATCATAAGCATAACGTACAGTACCTGCCGCTGCGGTTCTCTTGAACGATTCCGGTAAATGTTGCTTATTTTTACTTATTGTACCAACCATAGATAGCGAATATTCTTTGAGCATCTTATCGAATATTTCTATTGATGTAAACCAATTGTCACACGTCAGAATACGGTTTGATCCGTAAATAGGTTGACATATAGTTCGGACGTAGTAGCTGGGAATACTTTCATCAGCAAGCGTGTTTTCTTTCCCCACGTATGGAAGAGCATTATATAAATAATAAGTTGTCGCATCATTCAGACACATAATCTTAATTCCATAACGTTCCTTACTTTTTATATAAACTTTTGCCGGGAATTTGCCTCGAAAACCGAATAGCTGCTTATCAACAGTCATTTCCTCAGAAGGTGTGTAATTCGTCATACAATTTTGTATAAATTTCTCCCACAAATCTCTTATAGGAGCCAACAAATCATGTTTTCGTCTTTCTGCGCGAGTATTTTTGTCGTCGAATCTCAATCGAGCAGCAAGGAATCCAAAACGACGGCTACACATTACTGCCTTGAACAGAGCGTGACCGAATTCCGTTGACCACAGTTCTTCAATATTCACATGAGCACTTTTTTTCACGCCGGCAAAATACAAGAGTCCTATGAATGCTTTTATTTCCGTAGCCGTAGTGCTATATGTTCGATCATTTGTGGACATTTCTTGCACGTGCCTTTCTATTTCCTTATTTGTGTGCTGCACTATCATATCAATCATTTCGTCCGTAAACAAACACGACCATGTCTCTACAGGTGAAGAAGCGTTGACAGCACCATTCTTCGGAGCCGGTATGTAGATTACAGTTTTAGATGGTTGACCTCCAGTCTCAGGAGCCCGTAAACACCACTCGTGCTTATTTTTTCCGTAAACAAACGATCTCTGGCGACGAATAGTTGAAGTCGCTACCTGTTCAGATTCAGACAGAGCCGCTTCTTCCTCCTTAATTTGATGAAGATCTTCCTCCTTAATTTCAAAAAGACTGTCGTCATCATTATCGAATTCCTGCTCTGTATCTGACGTTTCTTGATCTTCGACGATGTCCTCTTCATCCGAAGGATCATCTCCAAACAATTCTTCTTTGATCTTTCGAGGTCGAAACGAGTAACGAGCTTCGGCCGCCGTCCGAAATTCCATTTTGTGACAATAACTAAATAGAGAAGCAACTATTCGTTAAAATCTTTTAAGAGGACATTGTTTTGACCAAAAACAACATAAATCAGTGGTCAGAAAGTCAGAATTAGCATTCAAGACGAGAATTTTTAGTGCTACGTCTACTTCTCTCCCCTTGACTCTCCACTCGGCTGGCGAGCCCTACAAATGACGAGCACGCCGCGCCGCTCAAGCACAAGATTGTCATATGTCCGCAGGAGCTTGCGAGAGGCGCAATTATATTAATTTTGCACCTGTATACGTTTTTTTATCTTTATAGTGCATACGTGAGTCTGTCGCGTCTGACGTTATTTTCCCTACCTTAAAGTTTTTTAAAAGTGTTAAAAAATTCACAAAACATCTGTCTACATTGTAGTTGACGATTTTATAGTTATTTTGATAAATATTCGTGAATTTCCATTGGAGCTTATACTTCAAATTTTAAATCATTTACTTAATATTTTATTTTTAATAAATTTTGAATAAAAATAAAGGAAAGAAAAGGATTTCTTTAAAAAATTGTAATTTTTTTCAATGCAATATTTAAAAAAATCATTAAAAATTTTTTTACTTTAGAAGTAAGTGTTTAAGAAAAAAAATAGTGCAGATTAATACCTTTAAAAAAGTTGAATTATTCAGGAGGGTCAAAATAACACTTTTTGGATAGCGACAGATCCACGAAAATTATTGACAAATAAAAAATTGAAGATAAAATTATATATAATAATATAGTATGGTATATGTGATATTTTTAAATAATTTATTACTTTATAGTATAATATAATATGTAGGATATGTTGAAAAGAATTCGTCCGCTGAGCTTCGGTTGCCGTCCGAAATTCTATTTTTTACGAATAACTAAACTAAAGAAGTAACTATTCGTCGAAAAGGGATTTATTCGTCTTTTAGGGGGTATGCCACCTTTGAGCATGAACTCTTTTCACGATTTGTTTTAACATATAAGAAATAGAGCAATCGAAAATCGGCTTTAAGAGATCTTTTTATTATACATTGAAGTTGTAAAAATAAATTTTTTTGTATATAAAATACACCCTGTCAAAAGAGGCCGTGTGCGTCACGGGGGTCCAGCTGGTGTACATGATTTTGAATTTTAAATATATTTATTATTTGGCCAGTCGGGTCGAACAAAAACGACTTTTGTTTTGTATTTATTTACTGGCGAAGGAAGCTTCTTATTTTGTTTTTACATGATTTTGGCTGACTGGCATGACCTAGAACAGAAATCCAAAAAAATTCTTAATCTGTGATAGATTGGCTATAGAAGTACGTAGGATTTTTTAAATTGAATTGTTAGTTTTTTTTTGGGAACCAATTTTATACACGATTTTTCAGTGTAAATTAGGACACTTTTGTTCAAATTAGTCAATTTCGCAAAAATTAATATCTTTCAAAAATCTTAGGTACTTCCATAGCCAATCTATCACAGATTAAGAATTTTTTTGGATTTCTGTTCTAGGTCATACCAGTCAGCCGAAATCATGTACACCAGCTGGACCCCCGTGACGCACACGGCCTCTTTTGACAGGGTGTATTTTATATACAAACATGATTTTATATACAAAAAAATTTTTTTTACATCTTCAATGTATAATAAAAAGACCCCTTAAAGCCGATTTTCGATTGCTCTATTCCTTATATGTTAAAACAAATCGTGAAGAAGAGGTTAAATTTCATGCTCAAATGTGGCATACCCCCTTAAAGGGATGTTGTTTTGACCAAAAACAACATTTATCATAAATAATTGCAACATTGTTACTATTTGTTACAGAAAAAGATTTTCATAAACACGGTCAAAAGACGTGAAAAGTAGGAATTTTAAATGTCTTTATATAAAATGTCTTTATATCATTAAAGCAAAACATTTCTATAATAGTTTTTTAAACGTTATTTTATCGGAAAAGAAACATTCCATCGAACGTTTTTCGAATGGACATTTTTACTCTTGAGAAACGTTTCTAGAAATCGGTTATAAAACGTTTCGGACAAACGTTTATAAAACATTTCTGAAACGTGTATGTGCTACCTGGGTAGTTATTATAACAAATATATTCATGCGTATATAAAAATTAAAAAACAGAAGATTTTGATTTAAAAAATTCGATAAAAATAGATTATATACATATAATAATTAAAAAGAGCGCCCCTCGCAAGCTCATGCGGACATGTGACAGTCCTGTGCTAGAGCGGCGGCGTGGTCGTCAGTCGAGCGGAGAGGCAATGGGAAAGAAATAGGCGCGTAGCTCGAAAATCGCCTCGAATATACTAATTCCGATCACTGTGACCAGAGATTATTTATGTCATAAATAATTAGCAAAATTGTTACTTACAGGAAAAGGTCACGTTCAGCGCTTACGTGGGTTTGAGACGTCCGTGCGTGATCTAACTTGCTCGGCACTCGGCGACATATTGCTCTTTCGTAACGGCTATGGATCGTTGAGTCCCTCTCCGACCTACGTTTTTTAGAGAGGGGGAGCCAGAGAAGCCAGATTCAAGTTTCGACTAGTCTGGGCTGACGGAGCTTTCCCCCTCTACATACGCATACAAAAACGCTCGGTCTATTCGTGTGACGCGTGAGTTACACGAATAGACCGAGTGTCTTGTGTGCGAAGTAGAGGGGGAAAAACGCCGTCAGCCGAGACCAGCCTAGGCTTTGAGGGGAGCCAGGCAGGCAGGCTTGCCAATTTTGCCGTTACGAGCAGACGTTATTTTGACTCGGACGCCGTAGACCCGCGTATGCACACGGAAGGTTAAAGCGGTGCTGGAATTACCGACAGATCCTAATTTTCGCGCACATGCCATCTTTTAATTATTGTATATAACTTTTTTGCTTTCTCAACGTAAAGTTAACTCGTCCCTTTTCCGTTTGGGTGTATATTTCAATCCTGGAAAAGAATTTATAATTCTATATAGAATCAATAAAGCATGTATGTACGCGAAAATTACATTTTGTCGGTAAAACAGATGCCTTCAGCATCGTCTTAATTATTTCATTAAAAATAAAATAAAAGTCATAAATTATTATTCTTCAAACAAAAATTGATGTAAGTAAAAAAAAATATAAAGAGAGATCGTAAAATGATCTCCTCTATAATTAAGAGAGTGCGCAGAAATTAAACGTGCGACGTATCGCAAGAGTTAAACGTCCATGTACCTACATTATAAGAAAACGCAACGAAAGTTTGTTACGTCGAGTACTTTAATTGTGCATGAATCTCTTGCTCGGAAACCTAGGTCCTGAAATAGTTTCCCCAAATGTTTCCACTTTAGTCTCTCTTTGATTTCTATGTAGCGAGAGATAAACGCGGTACAAAGAGAAAATGTTCACCAAGCGATGGGAGATGTATCTCCGACGAGTGAGAAATTCTCGCGCGCTTTTCCGGTATATTCTGAGGTACTACCAATGTTCTAACGCGTAAGACAAGTCGAACTTATTTACGCAAAATTACATATATATTTTTAAAAAGTGATATAAATGTTCCAAAGTATTTTGAATTTCTAATCTAAGACCGATTACATTATTACCGAAAAATTACTTGATTATTGTAATTATACAATTAGTCGTCTTTTAATACTTTCGCGCTCAATCATTACAGTTTTTACAATCAAAATAGTTTTTAAAGTGTACCTACATCCTAATGTGCACACGAACCTTGAATGACCAAAATAAATCATTATCTTTATTATATCTAAGCTAATTTATTTCTTAATTCATCGAATGCGCGCATAGTTTCCTGTTAAGGAACTTCATATATTAAATCTAATCTAAATAAGTCATTATTATTATTATGTATATCCAACAATAAGCTAATTTATTTCTTAATTTATCAAATGCGCATATTTTCTCATTGAAAAACTTCATACATTAAAGCTAATTTTGTATTTAGGTACATTGTCCCATTTTCTCTCCCAGTCATATTACAATTGTCTTATTTTCTCCCTTAGTTAACAGTTCGATAACTGGGACACGTCCATCGCATGTTTATGCTGTGTCATATGCCTTGTATGTATATATGGCAAAGTGCGTGTGGGCGATTTGCATTTTCTTTCAAGGAGGACTCACCCAGAAATATTGCCGGTTGAAGCCGGGGATCTTCGTGTGAGAGGCCCCGACTTCGTGAAGGTACGTCAGGAACGCATCCATGTCGTCCAGGCTCTTGATACCTTCGTCGAGGGTGGACATGACCGTTTTCGCGTGCTCGGCCAGTTCCATGCTCGTAGACTGCTGCTCCTTTGTCTTTAGCTCCCGAAACTTCGTGAACATATTTAGCAATTCCGCGTTCTCTTCAAATAACCTAAAAGCATACGGTGTACAGTGTCGTTAGAGACGAGATTGCCGAGATCCTAATAGTATCAATAATTGTTTGTATCGATAAAATTCAAAATTAAATGTCATATAAATATCCGAAAATTTAATATATTAATATATTTTATTCTTTATATGTAAGATACTTACAAAATTGTGTCTTACATAGAAGATAGAAGAGAATATCTTAAATATATTTCCTTGTCATTAATTAAACTGATAATTACATAAAAAAAATTATTTATTATATATGTATAAGATCACAAACGCATGTTGGATTAGAAATTTAAAAATCAAGTGTGTTTAAAAAATTATTTAGTAAATTATAACTTATGATTTAAAATACGTAGTCGTCAAAGATAGCTAAGTTTTTATAGAAATAAGTTTGAGAAGAGCAAGGAACTTTCGATTAAAAATTCAAAAAATATAAAGTTAAATCAAAGAAGCGAAACTAAGTAATTAAAAAAACGTTGAGCGTTTTTATTAAACATTAACTTCCTCCGTTCTACAAGAACTGTAAATTTTAAACTTAATTCTCTGATGGTCGGAGACAAATCTTTCCCGATACTTTCCAAATGTATTTGGTGAGTCCCGAGATTCACACACACAAAATCTGCGTATAAAAATGTATCCCCCCAATTCCTTTTGAATGTCTGATATTCCGCGATGCCTTTTCACGATATCTTTTATTTTTCATTGATCGAAGGACGACCGGAGGGACAAACCGGGTGACATACCTTGAATTCTAAGCTCCACGTTATCTAACACCAGCATATACCAGGAGAGGAATCGATCTCTAAGAAAAGATGCGCGCGCGCCATTTGTTACAATCTTAACTCGTTCGCATCTATCTTGATTTCTTTGGAACATTTGTTTTCCTCTCTTTCATATGACATATGACACTTAATGCAAATAGATAAAAATATAACCATTGCTTTTATTTAGCGTTGAAGAGAAGCTCGAAATAATTTTAGCGTTCGACAGAATATGTCGAGGTATTAAACTGTTAACGAGTGCATGAAGCAGTGCGAGTAAATGGGAATTTATCGTTGCAATCTTCGGGCGCACAGGTCTCTCTTTCTCTTTCCCGTGCACAACTCTTTCGAGCTGCACAAAAATTTGATTAACTTTTTCTCTTCGAATTTTGTACTCGTTGACGTAACGAGTACAACGTGGGCCTCGTTATAGCAGCTCGACAAAAATGTTTTTGTTTCGCGGATGGCAGGTTGCTCTCGGCCATTCATGAAATACCTCTTTGTACAACGAGGCATTCCAATTTCGCGCTTGTCTATCTGGGAAAAAAATGTACGCGCAAGGGAGAAAATATAAACCACGTTATTTTATCTTTGATGGTTCCGACAGTTAATAAGTGCATGCCGCAGTCTAACGCACGAAGCATGAAGCACCCACTACACATTTTCTTTTCAGTCTGCAAAATATAATGTTTTTTCCGTTTTTACGCTTTATATTTTACAAACAACAGGGAATATAATAAAATAATGAAATTTTCTCTCCATAGTAATGTACGCGCGCGCGCGTATCTGCTTACATATTATCTCTCTGTATTATTATACATGCTATAGCTGTACTTGATAAATTTTTCCTGTGCGCGTAAAAATCGCAGAACATAATTAATAAAATTATATTATCTAAATGTATATGGTACAAATAAGAAGATGCAAGAAGTGATCCGCAGCATTTTTAGCTTTTATTCAAAGAATATACAAAATTAATTGGTATATTCCAGGAACTTGATGTTACCTCGAGGGAAAAAAATCGTCGCATCAGAAAGAAATCACAAGATCATCGATATTCAAATTATCCGATATCGCGTCAAGATTATTCCACGCGCGTATTTCTTTTTTGCGTCCATGTAAATTATCTTTCCTCGAGGAAAATGACATTTCGCGTGGTATCTGTCCACCGTGATTTTTCCACGGCATGCTCGTTTTACACTGTCGGTTACGGGGCCGAATTTTATTTTATCTCGGCGAATAAATGTCCGTGAAGAAGCAGAAACGAGCGCACGAGGTCAACACAATTTTGAAAACTCCGTAAATTCAAGTATATATGAAATACCCTCCAAGAAGATCGTTCACGAACGTATAAGTAAATAATACATCTTCGCCTCGGCGAGCCGGGAGCAAATTTAAATGAGGGACGTCGGTCCGAAGAGATATGTATAATTTAATTTTTTATTTACTTTAATTTAGGCGTTAAGTATATTTCATCTGTGTGTGCACGATAATTAATTAGATATGCCACGAAGAAAAATTCTTGCAAAAGTTGTATCCTTAATTGAAACGGTATGACATTTAGTTTTCACTTACAAACATTTCATTTTTACATCGCAATAATCATTGCAATATTAATTTTCTCTAATATATAATTATTATTAAAATATATATTGCCTGCTAAAATTTTCAATCTTTTTATTTATATATAATATTAATATAATTTTACTTATAAATCACTAAAAGTCGCAGGTGAGTCGAAAAATTATTAATATGTCTTTCTCTCTCTCTTTCGATAAAGCTGTACGACATATGCCATATAATAATTGAGCAAATATGATAGTTGAATCATCTTTGTAATATATGCAATCGAGTCTGTCTCTTATCGCGGTTCGTTATCTGTCCATGCTTCGCGCACATGCTTCATAAATCTCTGTAGATTGATTAATTACGATTAAATATAGAAAGCCCAGAGGCGCATGCATGACTGATGTTTTACCCTGCCGTCAGTTTATGACGTGTTAGTATATCTATATACATTTAAGCAATAAGGACCAACTAGTAAATCTCGATCGAAATTCGATCAATATGAATTAAATTTCTTTTGTCATCTCCGATTTTGGATAAAAAAAATTCTGCAATCTACGATATCCTTGAACTTCAGTGAAAACGCGCTTTTGACTGCTCGCGCTTTAAACGATAGGCAATTTCAAACCGAAGACGAGGGTTAAAGAGCGCGTAAACGCAGATTTGCATGTAAGTTACCGCGATGCAAATGGAATCGACGTGACTGAAGGGGGCCTCGACGGCTGACGGGCGCAAGTATTGACCGGGTACGGATATAATATTTTTAAATGTAACTCCCCGACGGGCAATAAACGGTATAACGGTATCCGCTCGGTAAGTTCGGCGGGTTCTTATCGTCTGGGAACGGATTGAAAAGTTTCGTATCGGAAATCCATATTCTCTCCCCGTGGAAGATGCTTAAAAGCGACGAGAAACAACGATACTGCTGTCGATTCGGCGCGCGCGCGCGCGCGCGCGCGCGACGTTAGTAGCTTTTCCATCGCGCTGCTCTCATAATCCGATAAAAAAAGCATCTAATGATCGATACGGCGACGAGTAATTATCAACATTGTATCGAACATTGATGCCGATGTCTCGTTGCAGCCGTTTCTATTCCTGCAATGACGTTCGATTATAAACATTTCTTTATTTTTTTTAAATTATTAAATTAATAATTTTTTAAATTATTAAATTAAAAATTAGTAATTTTCTTTCAATTTAATAAACGAAGAATCGACAAATATGACAAATAAAAGTGTTATACTTTGTTTTTAATACCAAAGAAACAGATGGGCATGCGAGATAAGATAGAAGAAATTTCAGATACCGACGTGTAACTCCGATCGATTTTCGCCGAGGTTCAAATATAGTAAATTAATTTGACTTAAGTGGAAACCTCTCCAAAGGACGTAGCGAACGCATCCGGATATTAACACGTTCGAGCAGAGCGCGATGAATTAAATGCCTTGTATTTCCATTAAGGTAAAATCCAGCTGCGAGCAACAACGCGTTCAACCGTTTTCTAATTATGCTAAGAAAAACCGGGCTTTAAAATCATTATAATATAATAAGTATACGTAAGCTAATCGCACCCAACATAAACTCTTTGAGAAAGAGCACAGATTACGAAATGCAAGGTATGTTTGCTAGTATTAATAGACGATGCTTACATTAATATGGATTTATTTAAATCGCAACGCGCGATCGTAATTTCGTATTTTATCGTTAAATTATATGTTGCAACGTGATTATATTGGATCTGTCTAATATATCAAATCGAGTGACATAAAATCGAGTATAAAATGTTGCATGAATGATTACCGATTCTAATTATTCCGAATGATATTGTTAATAAATTAATATTTATTATTTATTACTACCGCTACTCTTGATATCAAGAAAAATAAAACATATTTTTGGTTTAGCGAGATGTCACTTTGCGGATATGGAACGCATTAATAGTGGTGATCAACATCAGATGCAACAAACAAATATAATATTAACGGTTTTAATTATTAAAACGTGTATCGTGTTATCTTATTGAAAGATAAATATTCATTTATTAAATCCTCTGATCCGACAAAAGTAATTGACAAATGTACTTATATTTTGCTCATACACATTTATAAAATCGTTTAATTACACACTTATTGAAATTATTTGATCATCAGTAATGAATGATTGGGTAAAATATTTTATAAATGATTGGTGAATTTAATATTTCATTTATGTTGTCAATAAATAATAAAATGTCGAGCTTTGTATTTCCAATTTCGCAAAATAAAATATATCTGTATAGTTTCGCTCTTTTCACTTTTTCTTGTAATGCATTACTTATAAAATGCTTGTAAAAATTATATATTGTATTTTTTATTTAATTAATATATATTTTTTGGCACGTGATAAAAATAAAACTATAGGTACATTTTTTTTAGGTAATTATTCAAATACTAATTTAAAGCAAAAGCGATATGCCATTTTGTGCAACCTGTCATAAAAGTCTTTGATAAACAAATTGAAAGTTCAGTAACATGTTTGTCTTCGTGCTGTTATATTTTTTGATTTATGTATTTGCATGCATAGCGCTTCATATATGGCGAAAGCAACATTTTTTCTTTTAGTGACTGACAACAGTAAATTCATTGTAACTCACTGCACAACAATTTCTGTTTCAATTTGCCACATTTTTTTAAATAAAAAATTCAGATATATTCTTTTTGCATATTTTTCCCTTAATGTTGTGCACAAACGTAATTAACTGTGGAATAATAGTAAGCGAAGAAGAGAGAAAAATGTGTACAGCAAGCTTAATTATTTGTTAAAGGTGTTTGAAAATGTGAATTTCGTTTAGGGCATGATGTGCCATAAAGAAATCATTTTTTCCTCCAGCGATTTCACTCAACGCATAAGCTATTAATATGCGCAACCTGTCACTTGGCCGTTGCCAACTCGGCGGATATGATCCATTCTCTTTAAGAGTGCTACGTGTTCCAGTTTCTCTGACGACCACCCCCAAAAGAATTGGTGAAACGTGCCTAACCTTCTCTTTTTCCAAAGGATCCTCCGCTCCGCTACAATAGGGACGAACCGAATACGCGTCCCGCCGGGGCATGCATAATTCAAACCCCATCATTTATATGTTAACATATTTACCAGCCTCATAATAATATTCAGATTGTAGTATGTAAATCTGATGAAAAAATGCATTTTATTAAAAGAGAAAGATTTCGCTTTTAATCCTCTATATCGGAAGAATTTTTTTAAATCAAACAATGAATCACTTCAGTATATCGTTATCTTTCTATTTGCGCTGTGATAAATATTACAAAAAACTAGATGAGATAAACTAAGAATTATTCATTTTATACATTCATGGAAATTTTCTTCAACTCTTCATATAAAAGGATTGATCGTATTAAGACTTATTATTATAACAGTATGTAAATAAAGAGCCATAAATATCAAAGCGGATGTTCAATGCAAAGAATGTCAAATATACTTCGGTTATACTACATTTTTGCGTTTAAATTAATTCGCGTTATGCATTCAGGAAAAAAATTATTCTTAACTTGGTAGCGTGATGATGGCCCGTGTATAAATATTTAAGAGCGGTCTACCTGCGCATTGTGTTATTATTATCTTGTTGCGTGACACTTAACTACAGAAAGCAACGACATTTTTCTGCGATATGACTTTTTATGCATGTTATATGTATAACGCTAAAACATAAAGCTGCCTTTACTCGCGGAAGCCGTTTATTTTTACATGAGCATCAAAGTTACTTTTGAATTCAGCGCGTGTAGTTGCTTTATTAACTCTTCAGTGGCTAAGTGAGGGTATTTTTAATACCCTATATCACATATAATTGTTTTCTATTTCATATAAAAACATTTTAGTCAATCGATATTTTCAACATTCATAAAAATATTTTTCCATAAAAAAATGTTAATTTCTTTTTCATATTATTGTATAATCAGTATTTATAGATGTCAATTTATAGGTAAAACATAAAATATGCTTCACTTAATCACTCAAAGCTGTTATTTAAAATTCATGGAAATTTTACAGAAAATAGTACATTTTTAAGAACTTGTGCGCTAGCTTTATTTTAACGAATGCTGCAAGAACTTAAACACTACTGTAACAAATAAGCTTTAACGTTTAACGAACACCTTTTTATGTGTATTCTCTTCGTATTATTTTTAAGGCAATTATAATTAGCACGCAATTAAAAAACTGCCAAGATGTTTTTACAAGAGTTACCTGAAATTTTCCTCTAAGCTTTATTATGAGAAGATATTACAGAAATTTTGTAGAATACTGCAAAAATTATGTCATCATTTATTTGGGATTACATGGTGTTTGACTCCTCTAAAAAATTGCAAACATGTGTACTTGATAAAAAATTCCGTTGCATGCACTGAACCGCTTTTATCCTTTTCATATCTTATACAATTTTTTATTTACATTACTATATCTTTTTTAATAAAATCAATACATTGCACTACTTTTCACATACTCTATACACTGTCGAAGACAGATATTTCCTGCAATAAAATAAAAACCCCAACATTATTTTGTTAATGTTTAAGTAAAATACAGAAAGTGCTTAATATGTAATCACTTGCGTCATTAAATTATTTACTTGTACTAGGGAGACATGATACTAAAAGTTATAATATTGTCTGATAGATAGAATGTATCTTATAATTATATTTGTTTCAAATATAATGTAAATATATTAAAAATTAATCAATCATTCCTGATGTTTTCACGTAAGGGGCGAGTCTATAATCGGTTTATATCCAGAGTTTCCTCAGTATCGCTCAATTTATCTAGAATCAATTTAATCTATTTAATCCCCAAAGAAGAGAAAGTATAAGAGCTCTGCTAATTTATCAAAATTGTATAGTGCTTAATCAAGGTCGAGCAATCTTGAAGCGAAAAATTTATATATTATTTATTGCTTACGAAATGTAATCACTTATTCCTGTTTATACACATAATAGACACAAATTCGAGATAAGAGTATTATGAATTTCTCCAATTGTTCGAGAACAAATAAACTAAAATTACGTGACATCCTTCATTACTTCCTTTTTTAATTCTCTCAATATTATATAGAGAACTGCCAAAATACGCGATCTCTGCGACAACAAATTTGATTTGACAATATACACCTTTTTGGAAACTGGATATTGTTCAACAACAAAATGTGTTCGCGTAAATGGAAATTATTATGGACAACCGGGCGTTAATGCAGAAACTTTTATTTTCACTGAACGCACAGCCAGTTATATGTCGCTTCATTTAAGTATTTTATTCAGCGCGGAAAATGACGGCTATATACGAGCGAGCGAGACGAGATATCGATAAATGCATTTGAAGCAAAAATTTGCCACTTAAAAAAAAAGCGATCAATGCGTCGATATTATACGCTTGTAGTCGTTTATTGATTTCCGAGGCTGCCGCTGGACCAAAGGCCTCTACTCTGGTTCCGCTTTCTCTCTCTCTTTCTCTCTCTCTCTCTCTCTCTATTTCTCTCATTCCCCCTCTCGCCTCTTTCTCTCTCTCTCGTAGCTGTTGAGGATGTCATGTATAGCTAGACCAAGCTTAATTAAGTTACCTTAAAGCTGGATGCCCGACGGGAATCGATGGACGCGTATATATGTATTACATGTATGCGTATAGGAATGTGTAGGAAGCGCGACATATACATACTTGGCTTGAGAAAAAGTAATATGTAGCCATTCTATACAGAGTTGGGTGAAAACGCAACACAATAAAATGTTTTAATGTTTTATATAGAATCTCATTTTAAACTTTGAAGAAAGAAGCGGTTCAGAAAGAAAATGTTAGACTTTCTCTTCTTAAAGAATAGAAAAGATAAGTATTATAAAAGACGAAAAGTTTCTATATTTAATTTAATAGTTTTTTTTTAGTATTAGAGCGAATTACTCGAATACTTCTCCACATTCAAACTTCTAAAATACGGAATATCGCAAAACGTAATTTAGATAAATAATTTTTTCGCACGCAACAAGTATCCGATAGCATGCCGAAGAAGAAGAGAGATTACAAAACCGATAGATATATAGAAGAATTAGATCTAAAAACTGATTACGCTTACTTTTAAAAAATAAGTGAGAGATATTTATGATGATGCCAATATGAGTTTTCATTACTATTATTACCCTCTTATTTTACGAGATACGCAGCTTCCATTCCGCGCATCTATATCTTAGATCTTAGATGCAAATTACGCTGGAGGCACGTTCGCGTGGAATGCATATAGCAGCGTGGCAGATTCACCAACATTGAGGTAGAATGGAATTCCCAGATTAATCTTATCCGAGGGCAATCACTGTCACATCTCGGCTTTATTGAACGCCCACTCAATCTGTACGGGCAATTCAAGATTGGAAGATCGTCAGTTCTACATACGCATCACGTCATGTCTCTACGAAATGCGAGGAATAGCTGTCTTAATATCTCTATTCTTATCACTCTTCTCTTGAATATATATATGTTTAGCCTATTGAAAAGTGAAATGTAAATGAAGCCTAATTTCTTCATTCTATTTCGCAAATATTTATGTAAATTCATTAGAAATTCGCGAGAAAATAAAATAAATGTTCTATTTAGCAATTGTGAATTTTATATAAGTACAATATATTATTTATTATCAATTATTATTTTTATATAATTATTAATATCTAGTATTACAAATTAATAATTTTTTAATATTTATGTAATTTTAATACATAAAATATTATATTATTTAATACATAAAATGTTATATCTTAGTATTTAATTTCTCTTTACTTTTTTATGACTTTGTTTTTCGTGAGACGAAAGTAGATGATGCCAATTCGATTGTTAGTTCCCGTAATTATGTTTGATGGATGAAATCTGCTTTCTCTTCAGAAAGGAATGTACCGACATTGTAGATCTGATAATCAGTGATTCCCTTTGAATATCAAATTACATGATTTTAGATGTATCACCATGCCGTAGTATGGATTCAGAAGCTAATGCAGACAGACGTCAGAGTATCTTTTATTACAGATTGCGAAATTGCAGAATGGATCTTCAGTTATTGATAAATGTTGGCAGACAGTCAACATAAATTAATGTTTAAACAAAATTAAATGAGTAAAAAGAATGTTATTCGTAATCACAATTTTAATTGCAAAACATTTTGAATTAAAATTTATCTTTTGCGAAATTTTAAAATAAAAAAACTAATTATGTGGATTTACAAATGTCACAAAAATTTTCAAATTTATAACGCATCATCGATAAGCTCATTAATTGGATTGATATATTGTTATAGAGCAAATAAATAAGCACACTGTGGAATTAGAATTTATTTGAACGATGTTATTTCATATCAGTTAACGTTTCTGTAAGATTTCTGTTGTTCTGAATAAAAACAATGCGAGATATCAAGTGTTATTAATTATATCGATGTATCATCGAAGTAATTCGAAAAATTTGATAGAAATAAGAATTACATCCTCATATGTGGCGAATATTAAATTGTCATGAATATAAAGTTATTTATTGCGATTGCGTGACGATAACGCAACGTTATATCCGTTATATTATACTTGCTGGTTTCAGCAATATTGAACCGAGATATTAAGCAGATTGGAATGTATATTGATTATGTAAAAGCGAGCGTGCGGCTGATTTCAGTAAAATTAAATTTGAATCATTCGCGCTGTCCTGGAATTAAAGGCTTATCTCTCAATGGCGAGAACTTTATTTGTCTGGATATATAATTTCAATTCGAATTATACTTTCAACATGAACTTAATGCGACATTATTTACTGGGATAAGCTCGGTATAATTTGTCCTCAAATTGAAATTAATCTAAAATTCTTTCTTTGAATGTGAACAAGTAACAAAAGATATTAAAACATTTTTTAAAATTATTATTTATGCATTTTTTAAAGATTAAGTAGTGTTAGAGCACAATTCTGTTTCAAATACTAGTGTAAGTTATTATATTTGTAATCGCAAATTTATTTTATTATTAAACGTAATTTTTTTGGATTTTATTCTACCTGGCATGGCATGGATTGAGTTCATCTTTTTGAATAAAAGAAAATCTGACACTATTTTCACGTTGTACCATTTCGGTGTAACCGTTGGCTAACTCTGCAGTCTCACGTTCGTGCTTCGTATATTGTGAAAACGCCAATATCAGGAAATGTATTGCGCGTTGGCCAGACGGTAGAAATGGTAGAAAGAGCTCGCGCGTGCTTTTAAAATAGAGCTCCAACGAGCCTGCGTAGTTTACTAATTATTTCTAAAATAATATATACGAGAAAAGAAAAAAAACACGGAATAAAATTTTGTCACAATAAATTTCATTCATGGAAATTTCAATAAATACAGCGCAGATAAATATCAAGTAAATATTTATTGTCTGTTGTTTCGAAATCAAATAGATAACTCCGGAATTTAATCTGTGTTAAACTAAATTCCAAATACTGTGACATTTCTGCGAAATGTTGTAATTCTGTTGAATCAAATTTCCAGATTGGTTCCAATGGTATATATGCAAAATTGTAAAAGATTATTGAAATTGTTGGAAAAATTGTTGAAATTTCACAGAATAGCGACGTCATGTTAAATTGCTTCAAACAACGAAACTTGATCAATGCTCGTTCGTTTTTTAATTTGAACAGAATGGTCATAAAACGTTTATTTTCGCGAATTTTTGTTGAATGTCATCAAGTGCCTTATTTGTTTTTATTATTAATACGTTTTTTATCAGATTTATATTGGCTTGAAGATTTAACCCCCCCCCTGCCTTAAATAACCGAATAATTCACGGAACGAAAATATATATAGACATAGTTTTCAAGTACACGATATTATTAACCTCAAGTCCTTCTATCGATAGCTATATGATGCAAAGTGGTGTGCTTAGATGAATAAAATATATTGACACTTTTGAGTAATTTATCTAACAAATTTGCACTTGATTGTTTCACATAAGTTCTTTGTATAAAAGAATATGTTTTATGTAAAAATATTTTTTCATGTGTTTTATATTCCAATTATTGTAATTTCGTGGAAATAAAATAGGGTCGAATAATCCACGAATGAACATGAAAAAACCTAAGTTAAAGAGACATTCAAGAAATGCTATGATCAAACTGAAATAATTTACAATATAATATAGAATGAGATTGTACGTGCGCGAAAATGAAATAATTCTCATGAAAAGAACTGAAAATTTAAAACTAGAGAGAAATGAGATTAATAAAGGAAACAAGCAATTCGAAGAGAATTACGTTTGTCTGATTCAGTCAGTGTTACGGTAGTAGATTTAATCACAGAATTGAAATCAAAGGAAGAGATTGATTCAAATATTCAAAGATAATAACTCTTTTTCTTTCAACGAACCGGTTTATCTTCCGCCCGAAAAGAGGAAAGCCACTGTCATCGTTTCCACGTTAAAATATCATCTCTATAGGAGCTCGTCCTATATGTTCTCTTGTCGCGTGTGCTCAGCGTGCTCCAATATCGCGAATCCCGTCATTTGCGCACGAGCAAATAGACGAAGCACGGAAGATACCTACTACTGACGAACGCGAAAGAAATAGTGTGTTTGCGGTATACACCGTGAGTTGATTGAATTGAGGTATCAGACCAACGCGAAATTCATCGCGCATTCTTGTTATCGTTTTATCATTTCTTACATAAGAAGAGTATTAACGTAGACGTATAGAGAAACAAAATTATTAGATAAGATTTATCTTTAGTCATGTATTATATCTTATTGTTAGTTATATTTAATTATTTTTGTGTTTTTAAATAAATTTTAATGCGATTTAGTTAAGGAATTTTATGTAGCTTTAGTGCTTCTGCAAAAATTATTAAACAAAGACGCTTGTCTTGTTTAATGTAATTACATTGAGAAAGCATTTTTATAATTATTCTCTCAATTTCAGATGTTTTTTCCATCTTACCGGAATATCGTGCCGTTCTAGGCAGCCTCGAACGTTTTTGCATTATTCCTATTTTAAGCAACCGGAACATTGATCCCGTTCCATTGTTCCTCACTCATCGCCTGTCAGACGCACTCGGACTCCCTTTGTGTGACAGTCTTTCTCTTCTCATTGGTCAATAATAATAAAAGTGTCCTGATGTTTTAGCACGCGCGATTGGCGCAGAATCTGTCAGACGTTCTTCCGTGGATGGATCCGGAGATTTTCTGGTTTCGCGACAGAAACGCGAAAACAAAACTGACAATGAGTCATTAATCGATCAAGAAAAGACTTTAATCGCGTACGATGAGAGAAAACATCGCGACGATGTCATTCTGAAATTTGCACGATTTCTTTCAACTTCCGCGATAAGAAATAAAATTCTATCAACGTTTATAAATAGTTTATCACTCTTGATGCTTTTAACATTACGTATATTCTGCTATTAAGTTATTAATTATATTATTATAAATTCATTTTCTTGACAATATTTCGGAATGCACGTAAATGGAATATGCAATAATAATAATAAAAAAAAAGATAATAGTATAGGCTTCACAAACAGAACAAGGTTCTATTTGGAAATTGATGGAATAAATTTTATAGCGACTCTCTTCGTGAGATTCGTCCTTTGTATGTACTACGTATCAGAATTACATGGAGTGCGTCGATACTAGGAAATCTCTTATTTTCCGAAGGATAACGGAAATGGCGAGACAAAGAAAGATAGATGGATGGGCTCTATCGAACGATGAGTAAAGAAAGAAAATACGAATGGCCGGTTATTTATCTGTAATTCACTGAAAATATGAACGTAATATGGAGCTCGTTGAATCGTTCCGATATATCGTTCTGACTTTTAACGGATCATTTAGCGTTTCAATTGAAAACTGGAGCACCGGAATATACTGGACTTTAAAATTTTTATTTTGCTTTAATTGCGTTGCTTATTTGCAATAATAATTTGTGAAAATTTGTAAACACTTGATTGTTCTCTCTGAAAAATATTTTAAAACAGTAGCAATAACAAAAATTTAATATAGAAAACTTGCAGCTTAAAAAAAAAAAAAAAAAAAATAAAAAAAAATATATATATATATATATATATATATATAAATGTGTATGTAATTGTGTGTGTATGTGTGTGTGTGAGAGAGAAATGAGTAATAAAATCATATATTTATTAAAAAAAAAAATAGAGAAAGTAAAAGAAAATTAGCAAAAATATAATTTTATTTAACATCGCCAGATTTATTCAATATCTAATTAAATATCTAATTTGAGACCTATTTATTTATTACTAGACATCGGATTTTTTATATGCAGATTGGTGGAAAAAAGAGTATAAGTGTTATTACGTTTTGAAACTCGCCCACTACATCACATATCTCTGAGGATTATAAACATTTCTTTTGAACTGTAACAAATACGGATAAAAAACGCGGTACGTATAAGAGAAGTCAAGTATGCATGGCGTAGTTTGTAAAATGTGTCTGCGATTAATGTTTAAAAATATGCTCGCAAAGTCACATTTAATAATTCAGCGTCAGCGCATATACCTATATAATATATTTGATATTTAGAAAATTTTTTGCAAAAAAGCTCTTTACAACATGGGCAATTTCCTATCGCAGTGAAGCGAGACGAGAACCGCATTTTGCACATCTGCGCTTGCTTTTATATAGAATAGATATAGGAAATTGCTGTAGCGTCTCTAAATATTTAATCACATTCGTGAGTTACCTGCGTATGTTTCCTCGTCGATTCTACGATTAGAGGAAACTATTTTAGAAAATAGTTCAGCGGAATTTCCAGCATGATAGAAATATGTGAATAACAGTAGATAAAATAATAAAGTTGAATTATTTTCTTATGCAATTTAAGGCAAGTTCGGGATATTGATTGATAAATTCGAATTGGTTTAAAATTGTTGAATCGTTAATGAAATTAATCGGAGATATTTAATTAATCTTATATAAAAAAATCAAAGTTAATATTGATTCTATAATTGCTTAAAAAATATTTTATACTTTTTATTCATCCTCAATTATACCTTTTATTTATTAATTTTTAGCACATTGTTATATTATATATAAATTATATAAAGAAGTGCTATGTATTCTATAAAAAAATGCAATTATACTGTTAAATATAATTGTAAAATAACACGTACTAACAATTTACCAAGATGAATAGTGACCACGAACAGAGGACATGTGTAAATTTGTCTTTATCACTGCGTTTGTCCAGAGATTCATTAGTCGCAGTCGCGAGGATTAAATGCAACAACATAATAGGGATTGTGTTTGCGTACAAGCTTATGTTTGTTTAATAAGCCGAGTGGGATAAAAGGCCTGTAACAGTTTTAGCTCAACTTCTTGCACAGATCATCTTTTTTCTTTTTCTCTCCAACGTGATAAGAAAAAGAGGAAAGTGAACCGTGCAAAAAGTCTAAAATAAATAGGCCTAAGGATTTATTTTGACTGTGTGTTGTCGGCTACTGAGTTATATCTATCTTCTGGCTTCCATCTTTTTAAATTCTTTTTAATAAAGATTAAAAAATCGAGCGTTTCATTAAGGAATATATGAAGCTTGTTCTTCTTTACCCTCCCTTCCTTTTTGATTCTCCTTGATCCCTCGCTATTAACTGATACTATCCTAGATCGTACCGCTGTCATAAACATCCACCATTGTACGGCAGACCTTCCTTTGTATCGCGATTTTCCATAGCTTGTCGGATAACAAAAGTCGTCGAACAAAGTACATGTCGCGATATCGACATTCTGTAAGTAGGTGTGCGTGTCGGTTTAACAAAACGAATCGGTCAAGCGTGAATTCTAGTTTACAAGTTATAATAATAATTATCGCAGAAAGTTTGATACCTCGAATGTGTTTCCGCGCCTATTTTAATTGTAATAGCACAACGTTTTCAACGCATAACGCGCATTTATGTACTCCGATACAGTCGCAGTCTTCAGTTACATTCTTTCTGTTTATCTATTTTACTCCTTATCAGTGAACTTTTCAGATATATTTTTACGAAAAAGAGTATTGAAAATAAATAGACTATCCGAAGTAATGTAATAAGTCGATAAAAATAAAGACGTACACACCGTTCTTCTAATTACCACTTTCAGATAATGTAATATCAAACAAAGTGATAGTTTTAATTAACTTGAACTTCATGTCGTAACCCCAAATTATAGCCTATTCCGTTTCTTATGATAACATCCGTTACTTCGATAAAGACCGAACGAATACACGTGGCGGAGGGAAAAAGTCACGATGGGGTCAAGTGCCATTTCGTATGATGAAAAAAAAAGAGTACAAGAGGGGCGATAGGAGCGGACAGCCTGGGCTAGGCTCACCGATTGTTCAACTTACTCATCGCTGTCAATCCAATATCGCTGGAATGGAAACGGGCACGATCGGGTTCGCACGACCCCGGCCGTCGACGAGGCCGAACCTTTGATTTGAAGAACTTTAATCCGACGAGGGTCCACGCACGGCATTCTCGAGCAGGATCACGTAATCTCGTTTACGGCGTATTATTCGATCGATGCCCGATTGTGCCCGTGGAAGGTAAACGTCGCTATCAGCTGACCCGCCGGCCGTATGCCTCAATTAAAAGCGAGAGAGACCTTCTGGAATCCCGATTACTGCAGCCCATTATAGAATAGCGCTTATCGGGGACTCCTGAGGATTCGCTTTGTCGATACTACTGCAGTAATCGGCGTTACTGCGTAACGAGGAATACAGGATATTCTTTTTTGAAGCTGTTAGAGTCTGTAGCTTAATGGGATGATAAAGAAAGGATTTATGTGCGAATGCTTTTATAATGAGCAATTAAAATGCAACAGTGCGTTTGGAGTATTGAAACTATTAGAGTTCAGGATATAATCAAGTAAATCAAGTAGGAGATTAAATTTGTTTAATAAGATCAATCATGTATATTAGGGAGACAGGAAGAGTACGTGTTACATAAAACCGATATTACATAAAACATTCAATTTTTCGATGCATTTTTTTACCTCGCCTACACATTCTTAAAAATTATTGAAAGATTAAAAATTGCGCAATGGGATCGTTCGAAAATTTAGGGGATTCCGAAAATACCGTTCACTCGAGGGGATGCCAATCCGATTTTATTAAACCTCGGTGTTTGATGCAAGCGGGGAGAATCCCAAACTGCGAGTTAAAAAGCGTTTACCGGCAATTCTCTGTGACGATACGATCGGCATTTCCGATTCCCTTCGCAAGTCAGCGGAAGAACGCAGTCTTTCGTGTATCGAGCAAATGGAATGAAACGAGCGGATTGAAATGGGATCGCGCCAAATTGTGGTATTATTGCAGATATTACTGTAGCTCGCTGGACTCGCGATTGAGAGAAAAAAAGTCGCTTTTTCGCGGCGCTCTCCGCGCTTTTTCGCGGCAGTGTAATGATACTTCTACGGAGAAACCTCTGCAATATTTTAGAGAACCCTCATCATAACGCTGACTCATCGACTGTACTTTTGAGGCTTGTTTCAAATTCTGACGGAAATAACAGGCATGAGCGCCGATTTCTTATACGTCAGTACTTGGCGAATTAATTATGTCGATGAATTCTCGCAGGCTTGAATTGAGCGTCCTTCGTGAAGATTTTCGCAGCGCAACTAAATTTGTTTCCCATCGAAATGATCTCATTTCGAAGCATTTCAGAAGAAGAATTTATCTATATTGTATTGGGTCAGTTATTTATAGAAGCTTCTTAATTCTGGGTCATTTGCAACATTTATGACAACTAATTTAGCTTTCTTATTCGTTGAAGATGGTGAATCATTTTCTTTTAAAATGCAATATGGCATTTTTTCTCCATTTTATGAATATGTAATGAAATTAAAGTAAACTTTCAATCGTAATAAATAAGAAATAGTACTTTATTTAATTCTTTGTTAATTCTAAATTTTTTACAATGATTGCATATTTCCTTGTTGTAAAAAATTGAATTTAGTCTAAGCTTAAAGAATGTATATTTGTTAACTGATTAACAAATGTTCATTACAAATAAATTAATAAGTTATTTTCCGTATATTATCAGGAAAGAATAATTTTGCTTATATGCTGCATATTTTTGCTTCTCTCTTCTATAATAAAAAATTATAAATGATGTAATAATCTCATTCTAAAAAACTGCAAGTGCAATTCTAGTTTCTATCGTTATTGTCACAATAGCGTGGTAGAAAAAAAAATAAAAAATCATATTAAGGGTTAAATGACCTCAATTATACGGTCCATAGAGTTGTGCATTCGCGTTCAATCCGCGCATCACAGCTTTGTAACGATCAAAATACAGTTTCCAGAAAGAAGATTATCCCTCAGTTCGATGCACGAGCGATGACACGGACGACACCCGGTTTACGATCCATCGATAGGCTTCCTCTGTGCAAAGGAACGTCAGTGAAAACGGGCGTGAAAGGGGTGTAAGGATCGACGGGTACATCTACCCTCTCAGGGTTGCGTCTGACGTTGATGACGGCCTTGAAGAGCCTAAACACTCAGTTAATCATGTAATGGCGCGTGACGCGTATACGAAATATGCTGTACCCCAACTCCGGAAAATGTATGTGCCATCACTTTTCTACGAAATTCAGCGGGATACCACATTAAATTCAAGGGTATCCCCTTTGGATATTAAAGGGACACCCTCGGGAGACAAAACTGATCTTCGACGAAATCGCAAGAATGTTATGCTCCGTAACGGATGAGACATCGCATATTGTTGAAACTCCAACTACAATAATCTACGACACTTGTGCCATGGCTTCTATCGCACGAATTTCGATTGTATAATATAATTGTTGGAATATGTAAGAGAATTACCCTCCCGATCACAACCCGAACAAAAGCGAGAGAATGCAAAATCATTCATTCTTTTATATAACGATTCCTATCTTATTCTTTTCTCCTTCCTCTCTTATTACAGAACTTTGTGCTATTACAAAACTTTTTCTTCTATTCTTCAACATCAGTTCATCTATCAGTCTATTTTTCTTGGAAGTCCGGCTCTCTCTCCAACGTCTAATAGTTTGTAGGGTGTTTTCGTTTTAGCCCATTTAGCTATCCTGTCACTCATTCTATCGGCATAGTCTCTCCACTGTTGCCGTCTTTCTCGAACCTATCACACTACATCCTGGACTCCGGATTATTCCCTTACGAATAAATTTGCTACGCGATCTCGTAAGCTAGTGCCTAATTTAAACGTAATGTTCTCATCTTTGTTCTTCTGAGCATTGATTTTATTCTTGTTGTCTCTGCTCTCGTTTTAGCCGCATATGTTGATATATGGCTCGAACGCACGCTTTATAAACCCGTATTTTCCTCTCAGCCCTCATGTATCTATTCCTCCATATCACGTCCCATAGCAATCAGATACCGCTGCTGCCCTATATATTTGCTCTCGGACTTCTTACACTATATTTCTATCGCTGCTTGTCATGACTCCCAAGTAGTAAAAGGCTATTACCTGTCCAATCGGTCAGTCTGATATATTTATCCGGAATATAACTTTGGCTTTTATCTTTTTGGTAGAGATTTTTACAGGTTGTACTTATCCTTTTTAAATAAAAAAAAAATAAGATAGATACTAAGTATATCCCGTTCTAAGTTAACTAAATGAAACTAAATTTTGCTCAATTACAAAATATTTAGTATAAAAAATTACGAAATTGTAAAGAGATGCGATGTTCAATCAAATTATCAAGAAGAAAAAATCATAAAATCTACAGATGAAATGTTTCAAATACATAAAACGTGTATTAAATTGCACTAAATAATTATCTAAATAGTTTTCATAAGAATTTTACGTTGTATTTATAAAGTAGATTAATAAACTAATCCTGGATTAGATATTACGTTGTCTTTCTTTATGGAACTAACTGAATTTGCTTGACATGTACCTATAAAATACGTTTCTATGAAGTTATCTATCAAGTTTCATATATTGCATGTAATCTTCGTCATAACTTTACTTAAATAAATTGTTTATAAGATTACGTGAAGAGTGAGCAACTCTTGTAGATGTTAGCGCAAACATATGTATATTGCAGATAAAAGAATAAATAAATAAATATTCTTGTCTAAAAAGCAAGGTAAACGGTTTTTCTTTTTTAGTTTGTTCTTGAGTATCTTTTTACCCTCCTCTAGCATTAAGGTATCAAATATAATATTTGCTATTAATCTTGTAACATAAGTGATGTAAATAATATAAGTCAATGTTTAATACATTGATACTTTAACCTGTTCGATTTCCGCAAAACATTAATCAGTCTGAGTATTGGTTTAATCAATTTCAATAATATTGGGGTATCATTTATCAAGGTAACCCCCTTAATCAGGTCAAAGGATTTGTTAATTCAGAGAATCACAACCCATAATGTCATTCCTATCACATTTCATATACTTATGGAAAGTTTTATAGTAACCGTGCGAGCAACCGTGCTACGTGATCGACATGTAATGAAATAAATAAAAAAGAATGAATACATTTCAATAATTATAAGTCTTATTTTTACCGTTAAGCAATTATATCTGGAATAAAGCCCTTTTTCAGAATTATGTTAATGTAAAGTTCGATTACAAATCTTTTAGTTAAATGTTTATTGCAGAACTTGCAAATTCAATTTTAAATTTCATAAATATATTTTCAAGTGTCTCCACACACAAAATGAAAGAGATAGAATATATCATACATTTATAGTAGCAACATTACTCTCGTCTATTTATGAAAAAAGTGTTTAAAATTACCAAGATTTTTCGATAACAAAGTAAAGCTCTTTATATTTAATTGAATCGTTGGCAATATGATTTAATTAGAAAATCATACATGGAAACCAAAAAATACAAAGCGCTCTCTTTGTTCTTATTTTTATATTTTTTATTTTCTGTTACATATGATGACATTTTCTAAATCGTATTGCCAACAATCTAATTTCTAAATAGATCTTTAATTTCCAATTAAATGGTATTGCTAACAATGTCACGGTCTCGTTTATCGAGCGCGAAGTTGTTAATCGTCCAGCGTCGTAAGTTCGCTCAACGTTTTTCTACAGCATGCAGCATTCCGTCGAGTCATAAAACATTGCAGCGTTAACGACGGCTACGTACCTTATAAACATGTATATACCCGTGGGCTCCAATGCCCTAGAGACCGCTTTCCAGCTGGCGATAACCGTAAATTTTTGCCTAGCCGTGAGCGGAAGCCGAGGATCCGTGGCGGCCGGCGGCGGCGGCGGCGGCGACGAGCCATCGTTTCCGGCTTGATTGCGCGATTTCGTGCCGGCCAGTTTACTAAGTTCGCAGCCCATGTTGCGACGGCGAGTCTCAGACGCGACCCCCCAAGTCGCGGAAGACACTAACCGAGGCAACTCACAACGGGGGATGATCACCACCACGCGCCACAAAACTCGTAGATCGCGCGGCAGCACCCCGCGTTCGATTTTGGTATCGCTTCCACTCCCTGCCACTTCCGTCGTAGTTCCCGCCGCATCGACGAGAACGAGAGATTGCACTACACTATGAGAACAAAGATATACGTTTACGTTGACGAGTCGTTGGGGATCGATGATGATACGACGACGAAGACTAAACCCTGCTTTTTTTTCAAATCATGAATCGGCAGTAAAAATACGTTCCGGACAAATAGTGTGTTATCCTAATAAGTCTCTTCTTAAGTCCCCTTTCTGAGATCCTTCCGCTGTCCTATATTCCTGAACACAATACACGTGGTCAAATTCAAGAAATTTACGATAGAGTCTGTCGCGTTTTTGTCAAACCGTCGATGCGATCGTCAAGAACGGATGATCGGGGCGGCTTATCACTCGCGCGGACACTTCGTGGCCGATGCGATTCGCGTTTCATGTATCCCTTCGACGTGCCGCACGATCTCGACAGAAGCACGTGCGTTTTAAAGTGAATCGGCCGTTCCGAAGCTGCTCACCCGCGAACGATCGTTCGCCATCGTTCGCGGCACGATGATAAGCGAGGTAAGCTTCGCTGAAGTTTCTCCTCTTCTCCCGATGTACTCGTGGCGTGGGCATATATTTATCGTTTCTTAGTGAGAACACGCGACGATTCCACATTAATCCATCTCCTCCTCCTATTCATCTCCGGTTCGAATGCACCATTCCTTTTGCGGTTATCCTTCACTTAAGCCCCGCGTATCCTTCCCGCTCCTTTTGGCCTCGCGAAGTTTTCCGCTCGGTGAGTTCATTTATCTAGCTTCTCCTTTCGCCCACTTTCCCTTCAACATCAATCTCACCTCTGCCAAATATCTTTCTTTTTCCTTCTCACCAAGATTTCTGCACTTTACCGCTTCCGGTCCTAAATCTTCCACCATCGATTTTTCCACTTTTAGCGCTCTATACATCAACTCGCGTTTTCTTTATTTTCTCTAAGGATACCTGTGTATATAATTGTTTTCTTCTAGCAATTTTTTCTAATTTTCTTTATCTACGTCTCTCCTTTTCCTTTTCTTTTATACTCTTTGTTTCCAACGTATAACATAGCCTCGTCTTCTCGTCTCACTGATGTCTATCTGTTTGCTACTAAGTTTTCTTTATTTTTTTTTGTTCCATGTTAACAAGTTTCCATTTCACCTTTTAATTAGTCGCCTTTTGCCTTCCTTGTCGACTCCCTATCCTTTGTTCTTCTTTTCTTCTCACTTTCTCCTGTCCTTTCCTTAAGACCCGTATATATTCATTAAGCGTACAAATGATGTCTTTTCATTGTTTCATAACAATAAATCCACTTTCTTGTTAGGCTCGTTAACTTCAAATTTTAATACGACGTATCTTCATGTACCTGCCATTTCTACGCGGTTTGTGTCCCTTCAATTATTCGAGACCTTTATCAAACCCGTACAATTCACTTCACTTGCTTCACAAAGTTTACGAGTATGCATATAGTCATGGTTCCTTAAACGTTTTCAGATTTCTCGATCTCCGGAACATTAGCTGCAAGTATACGACCGTGATGGTATTTTTCATATTTATCGAGCGGAACGATTGATCGATCTCATTTATGGCGAACACTGGCGCGACAGCGAGTGACAGATCGGGAGGAAATCGAAGACGCGCGAAACGATCTAGGATGTCGGGGAGTCGACACTCGATATATGAAGTGGCAAATGAAGCTCTCGGGCAGCCGCTTCGTACAGATGAACATGCTAGATATAAGAATAATCTTGTATTGGAAAGCACGGAATATCTATTTGGGTCTCGAACTTTGCTGATTTGTGCTCCGATACTGTATCTATATCGATATCCAATTTCTAATATATTTCAATATATTTCAAATTTAGAAATATTTCTTATTGTGTGACAGACACAGAATTTTATAATGGTGTGTGTTTTTGTATAGAGTGCTGTGGTGATTTTTTTCAAAAGTATATGTGTAGCATGTACGAGAATAATGGTTAAATTTTATTTGTAGTTTTATCTGTTATTAATTAAATAATTCAAAAAATTATTGAAATTCTCTGTAGTAAAAGCGAAGTAATGTCTTTAATCGTCTTTAGAGAAGATGTTTCAGGGAAGAGGAAAGTCTGCGTACTTTTAATGCATTCACTCGAATTCTATTCGTAAAAATAATACCGGACACTGCCCCATTTCACTTTTTAACTCGTATTTTCTTCGCGAAAGAACGATATCAGTTCAATCGTTGGAAAACTTTCGAAGTTTCATCGTCAGCGCGACAATGTCGAACGGTATGGCACTTCAATTAGCGTAATGGCGGTATCAAATTGGATCGGCTGCGGAGCAAAGGGACAAAGGAGAAATCTTAGCCGGCAAATCTCGCGGGGTTGGAGCGCCTTCGAGCGGAAGGAACCAAAGAATCGAAAGCGGCGAGGCGGAATTCCGGTGACATTGACGGAGGAGTTTTGAGGGATCCGTCCGGGAGGGTGGCGTCAAACTCATCACCGTCATTGCTCCCCGTTTGACAGCGAATTTGGGAAACGTGTCAAAGAAATGTGCAGAGCGAGTGATAGCGGGCGAGATACAAAGCGGGAGAGCGGCAATAAGTAGATGAAAGCGTTATAAGGCAGCCGGGCGTGACTCCGGAAAGGAGAGACCACCCCCGCTCGTCGGTCCCGTTGGGGCTATACACCGGCAAACTTTACGTTCGAGTTGTCGCCGTGAAACGTCAAGCGTATCTCAACGTTGATAAGTATTACCGGTAAAGTTGAGTGGAGGCACGTAAGAAGCGCGCATTGGGTATAACGCGGATAACTTAGATGGCTTTCGCGAAGTTTCCGATGCAAAAAGTGTAAGTAGTGTAAGGTCTCGCTAAAGCGAAAGTCCGTCGCGAGAGCGGTATGATGCCAGTAAATGTCGGCCCTTATTGCCCGACTTTTACAACCATATGCCAGCTAAAAGTATTTACTATCTAGCTCGTTCGCGTGTAACTCTTTCGATTCAGATTTTACGGGAAAGTTTTGATTATTTACACGACTGTTAAAACGTAAATGTATAATTTGATTACTGTATGCATTTGCAATTTTTTCAAATAAACATTTCTTTGAATTGAATAATATGTATATCTTCTATGGTCTAAAAATATTCGTTCGTTTATATTCTATGAAGAATGACGTCAGCTGGCGTCAAATTTGATCTAATTTTGTCAACGTCAGTAATAGTGATATTATGATAACACAAGGCTAAACACACATGAAGACCGCGTTTACTATATCGTCGATACGTATCAGATGGAGCTATATTTAGTGATAAATGCGTGGTGGAAGTACGTATGGATTTTCGCATTTGTGGAAAAATCTCAGAATGACTGAATGAAATCGACGTGCGATTTATTTATTAAAGATGTTATGCCACAATTCCTTTGCGAGAAACGGTAGAGCGCAATAAAGAAAGCGGCACGTTGGCACGATAAGCGTTATCGCTATACAGTTTATCGACGCAACATTGGGAAAATGAAACTCAGGGGAATTATATTGACGGACGAATAGAATCGTTACAAATCCGAAATTGACCCAATCATGCGGCAACAATACTTTGTCGTTAATATTTCAACGTATTCTTTGCGCAGAAACTCGAAAGCATTCGAATATTTTTACTATATTTTAAATCTTCATCGTTTGCTAATCCGGAATAATGTTCTTCATCAAAGTTTAGATCAAGTAGACGATAAATTAGATATTTTGTCTTAAAAGGTATACGCGTCAGACAGCATTACATCTAAATATCTGGTGTATTAGACTCCTGACCTTTCTTTTATCTATGGACTCTTCGATAGGGAGAGAATCGATTGTTTCTATTTCATTGAACATCATCTTTTTCCGCAATCTTTTAACATTGGAGTTAATTATTAAATATATCTTTCTCTTAATTTCTATTTATATGAATCTTATAAATTATTGCGTAAAAGTTTTTAATAATTAATTTAATAATAATTTATCAACCATTTGATGTGTTTCTTAAAATAAAGATCGAATTAGTCAAAGAATCTATAGACACAAGAGAAATGTGCAATGGACAAAGGAATGGACAAATACCGTGTAATTACGTATATTATGTTTTCGTGCCGCGTATATTAACGCAGGTATTAACGCGAAATATTAACAATATAATAATTCCACCCGTGTATGCTTTTAAATCAAATTACATGATTTACACAAATAAACCGCAGCCGTCGTGTATAACCTGATTGCTATCAAGTAAACATCCGTCAAATTACTCGCAATACGTTTCGGAAAAAGCGCCGTATCGTGCGCGTTGATTTCGCGAATGCTGCCTCGTTTGACTAAACGCCAACGTTTGAGAAATACCACTCGATTCCGTTCAGCCTTGAACGCATTTATACCGAGAAATCAAAAGACGAACAAATAAACACGCCAGGAAGCTAAACAGCTTACGGGGAGAAAATCGCTTCGCGTTCCCCGAATAGCTGCGAATTCCCGTCACGCGGTCCCAACGATGCGACAGCACGCTGTCGCGATATATCACTGAACTTGCGTCTCTATCAATTTCCGTTGCGGGACAACGTTATCTATATTCCGACATTCCCGAGTTCCGTTCAGTACGTTTCGAGGATCAGCGACTGGGATCGCGAGAATGATTTGCTGAGCGGCCAGAAAAGCGAGAATAACGCGGTGAGAAGATGTCCGACTCTCGCAGATCTCGCTTATCTAAATCGCGATTATTGGACGACGATTCTCCAGACAACACGCATGTCCCAAATTATGGAATGTCTCAAGAGTCTTGAAGACGTCTCTAAGACATCACATATGTCTCGATTTGGGACATTGTGTTTACTGGGAAGCGAATCGCCGCGCGAGCATCGAGCGGCGGATCGAGTGGGTCTCCCTCAGTCACTTCTACTCCACTCGCGTGTCGCCTCGCGCGCGATCGATTCGCGCGTCTGCATCATCCGCATTTCCTCACGCGACACGTAACACGTAACACCGCGCGTACGCGATACTGGAGATCCGCGCGATCCCAAGACGCGGCCCCCAAGTCGTCTACGTCGAGAAACCCTTATTTAACGTGTCCTCGATCGTCGCGTTCGCCTCCGATACCTCCTCATCGTCGTCGCACGGTGGAAGCGCGGCGTCGTCGCCGCGACGTCGCGCGGAGAGACGCGCTTCTCGTCGTGGTAGCGCGGCGCGAAGCGCATCCGGCGGCGCGCGCGCTTTTGCTATCTTTAGAACGTCCCCGGGGCTCCCCGGATACTTGGCGCGATACTTCGACGTCGGCCGTGTTGCCTACTGCCCAGGCGAGCCGAGACTGAGGCCTCCATAACAAGCGCACCCGAGAACGACGCGCAGGCGCGCTCGTGGCCCGCGCGCTCCTCCGCTTCCGTTCTCCTCTTGTCACTCTCGGTCTCTGCTCTCCTTCTCTCTCCTCTTTCTCTCTCTCTTTCTCTCGCTCGTTTTCCCTCCCTCTCTCTCCTCATCGACAATTAATCAGCCACTTTCCACTTTTCTGTGCGCGATGTCGCGATGCTTTGACCGCTTTTCAGCCACCGAACGAGAAAGCTTCATCTCTTCACCCTCGATGGTAAATGGTGGTCTCTCGCATTTTCGGATTAATGAGTTGCTCGTAACAATTAGGGATTCTTTCCGTAAATATCTGTTTAATCGATAAAATGTTGATCGATAATAAATGTATTTTAGTCAGATGAATCATCAATTTTTAGTTTGACTTATACAACCCCAGAGGGGAAAATAATTCCTTAACCGTTTTATGTAATATAGGTTTTTAACAGGCTAGATAAGAGATTAAACAACTATATGTTCTCCATATAACTTTAGAATATCTGTACATGTGTAATATTTAAACAAGAAAAAAAAACATTTACCCAACCCAATTTAGATCAAACTTACGAATAAGAAGACAGATGTCTTTTTATTGCCGAGAAAAAAATTATTGTTATGATTTTTTAAATATATATTTCTAAACAATATATTTCTAAAATATTCTGCAGAAATTCTTGATGATGCGCGGAAGCTTAAATTTTATTAGTCGCGTATCGATTCAGCCTTGCAATTCTAGGTCAAATATTAGAAATTACGAGTATTCGTGGGATTTTAACTCATAATCTCTCGTATTTACGGAATCACGGGAGAAAATAAGCATAAATATCATTTTCGTGTGTATACAACCTCGGACTCGCGAATTCGTTTTAAACATAAATTGTAGGAATTCAAATCCTTGTATAAATGTAACATGAATTTTCATACGTGAAATATAATTCCGCATAAAACGCACCGGCATAATCTTCAAAAAGAGTATGAATATTTTGCCGCGGCTATTTCAGAGACGTAACATGATGTGTATACCAACCGTGACGTTTGGAGTGGCGCGAAAATTAATATATATTTTTTTTTCATATAATATACGACGATGAGCGTCGCGGGGATTCAAGCTTGAATAAACGTGGCCGCTTTTAAGCACACACACCTCGTACTTGATTCAACAATTTTATTATCATCCGGAGATACTCTTCGGATCTGTCTATACTTATCTATCTTCGCGGTATTATAAGTTTAATCTATTAGTTTAATCCAGAATCCGACTGCATCTATATATAATATTCTCACCTTCGTCTACGTGTTTACGAATATCGATCAGGTACCTGGTGGTATTATCGCGTATATACGCGCACACACTCGGGAGACATTTTCACAGATGTGTCACGAGAGAGAACGCGGTTCGCAAGCATTAAATTGCATTAACGTAACCGTTACGTTTTGAGCGGACTAGTTCGGAATCATCACTTCATAAACTTTACTTTAAACGTGACAGGATTGTCATTGGTAGTTACCGCAGACATGGAAGTTCCTAACAGACTTGTAATCGCAGACTGCTTCCCGGGATTAACATGTGGGATCAATATACGCGAACACGAGATGATATTGTCAACATCATTCTGCAGCTAATAATCTTATTTGTATAGTACAGTACTCGTACAGTTCTGTACGAGAAAGCAGCGTGAACTAATCTGAATTAACTGTATAATCTCGTATTTTATACACGATATGTGTATCGAGTCGGACAAAAAGTCTTCTTGCTTTTTTTCCCCTCTGAATAGTCGTAAGTTCTTGGATTTCCCTTCCTTATTAAGAAGAAAGCTTACAAGACTTCAGCAAAATTGCAGTATGACCGTCCTCGGAAGAACCATCGAGCTTGACCTTTTGAAAAGCGCTTTGGGAATCACGAATGCCTCGAAGAGCAGATTTTCCTCTAACACGTATTCCCGAGTAACTCATCGTCGGCTAAGTAGAAACTTTTGTCCGTCTGCAAAGTGCTCGCTAAAAAAAGCAAAGCCCGGAAAACCCTACCTGTCGGATACTGCAAATGAACTTCGAATTATAAGCCGACGTGGAAAGTTGCTCGAAATTTCCAAGCTTGTCGGGATCGTTTACAACGCAACTTCGCCGACCCAAATCCATCAGTCTGAACAAAACTTTGCAAGTGTACAAAATGATTTCAGATATGAATAATGTTTCACTTCACTCGTGACTCATCAAAGTTTACATGTGAGTTAGGCGAATTATAGATTCTTACTTTATAAGAGGTCTTAGATTATTTTCGAAATCGCGTGATATAATGCGAGGAAGAACTACAATTCTCACTCCTTCAGATAATATTCATTAAAGTTTTTAAATAGCACGACTCATAAGTAAAAAAAAATTTTGCATCTAAAAACTGTTTAATTACATGAAAAGTAAGAAATAACGCTTACAAGTTTAAAACAATAAGACAAATACCGTAGAATTGCATAACTTAATATTAATTTCGTGTAATTTCAGATTCTTTTTCGCATTTTTCACGCCTCGCGTAGCACATCGTATTCATTATTATATAATTTATTAAATTTAATTAATCAAACCTAATACATGATACATCCGTACAAATTTAGAAAATAAATACGTATAAAGCACAAGATAAGCTGTTAAAAATATATCGTGAATGTAATCCTCCAACGTATAGCTTCCGCAGCGTTACCGGGGATCCAACTGTCGAGCCCTTGAATTTAATCCCAAGCTAGAAGGGTCAAACAAAGAAGGGAAGGAACTTACGCGTGAGGCAGACTTCCAATCAGGACTCGTATTAACCCGCCCGAAAGCCGCAAGGTTCCGTTGCCCCCACACGCCCGTTCTTAAAGTCAGTTTGTCACGAAGCGCGCGTTTGAACCGACGTTGTCTCGCTATTCTTTCCGGTAAACTCGCCACGCAATAAAACGTGACGCTTTGAGTTTATCACGTTTTCATAAAATACAAGAAGTCTTCAAACAAATTGCAAGCTAAGAGTGTGTCGTGTTTCGCTTGTCGTGTTATTACCACCGCAATATTTTGCAAAATTTTGCAATTTATTTTATGCATATTCATAGTTCGTTAATTTTGTCAGCGTAATACCGCGACAACGCAGATTTATTGCGTTGTACCGATTGAAAGTTTCGATACGTATATAAACGTTTCTGAACAAGTCACACTTCTGTGAAGTGTGAGCGAGCTACATGCTGTCTCATAATAATCGCTATTGAATGTGCGAGTTTCTGAATGTTGTGTAGTATAACGCGCGTTGTGGAAATTTCCTGGAGTATTGGTAAGTCCATTGTTTAAAACAAATTTTCTCTCTCAAAAAATAATCCCATTTTCATTATAAAGGATTGCAATAATAACGTGAATTTATCAGAATATATTTTCCATAATCTATTTTCAGCACTCGATGTAATTTACTTAGAAAAATGCCATTGAAAAGTTTTTCGTCATAAAAATGCTTTAATATTAAATAATTTGATATAAATTCCATTTCTCTTTTCTCGCATGTTATCTGTTTTCGCGGTTCGTCGTTGGGACGTGAGCAAATAATAAGTTTTTGATATTTTTATTCGGGTCTACCATAATTTTACCGACACCTGGCACGAGATTCATTTTTTCATATACCTACATATATATATCTGCAGCGGTATCGAAAATTAAACCCATCGAAATTAAAACGGCCTGAATTTACTTTTGCAATATAACAGATATTTTTGTATAATATTAAACTATGACGCATCAAAACGTTGAAGTAGTTTTAACATGTTAAAATTATTTAAATTATACCCCTGAGATTGTCTTTTATAATATCACTCTTGTGAATGAAAAAATTATGGCCGCGCTGAAGACAGAGCGAATAAAAGATTGTAAAATTAAATACACATGCAGTTATACAATTTTACATATTAATTATTCATATTATACCAGTTCTAATCTGCTTATCTTTATGACAGTAATTTATCGCTTGCTGATAACGCACTCGTATTCATTCGACATTTATATGCCGTAATCCGTTTACGAGTTGTAAACATCGTGATTAAGTATTCCGACAGTCGGTTTTGACGCAAATTTGAATGTACATCGCTTCTCCACGGAAAACGGGGCGTATTCGTGGAGGAAGAGTGTCTAGATAAATCATCCCTCGGAATATTTCCAGGTTTCCTTTTTTTTTCCACTACGAGTTCGTACCTTGCGTCTTCCTGTTCGCTTCATGAAGATAGTAAAAAAGCAAGGAATCGTTCGTTCTTATATAATTGACCGCGACATTCCGGTGAAGTAGCGGCGCATAAATTGTTCAGTGGAATTTACGGTAAATGGGATCATAATCTCTTTGCTTTTACATCGCGGCCATATTGCGTCGTGGAATGCTGCGAAGCGTGAACTGCATTTTCCTTACCGAAGTTTTAAAAATGGAGTTTTAGAATAATTTTAGATATGCAGGGAGTTAGAAGACTGAACCATTAAAGTAATAATATTAAAACAAACTAATTTGGAAGAGCTGAATTAACTGTTCCATTATCGCCGCAATGAATTACAAATGGGGTTATTAATTAAAATTCGTAGCACTATATGTTGTAATTGCATTAAAAGATTAAAATAAAGAACCTAAATTAAATGGATTATATTAAGCATTCCATTTTCTTTGCAGTGAATTATATTTATTTATACTATCGTGTGCTTAATACAGATTGGATCGTGTTCAAGACTTTTATTTCTTTTGAATTGTCTGAAATATTAGAACCAGAAGAGCATTTATATCAAAAGATATAAATGTCTCTTACGACATTACAGTTTATGACATTAAAGCAAAATCTTTTAATTTATTTTAGTATTTACCGCAACTTTTAAAAGAAACCAGGAAAATAGTTTTGTTTGAGGACGAAAAAGACCGTAATTCGCTGAGAACGCTATATAAAATTACAAGATCTCTTGGTCCCACCTAGTAATAATTAAATGTTTCTCTTTTATTGAACAAGCAGACAAGTAAAAGAGAATCTCGTTAAGAGCATTTATCGCCGGAAAATCGACACGATAAACGTGGCAAACTAAAACGTGGCAACTACTAAATGTAGAATTTTTTAATCTGTCTTTACTACAACGTTTTATTTCTTCAGTGCAGAGAAAAATATATACTTATAAGAAGATATGCGTGTTTTATTTAGGAAAATTTTACTTAGTAAATAATCCCGCTTGTGTGTAAGGTGTTGTATAATTTTTCGGGCGTTTCCAGTCTGACTTTTAATTTACGCCTGGTGCTTATCTCAGACTCTTCCACAGGCAAGATTTATTTTGTTACTTGGTACGCAATTATAGTTGAAATTACTTACGGACTTAATGATAATATTCTACGTGAAACGCCTTTCATTTTGCTAGTCATTTTTACGCACCCGGTTGCTGGACTATCGGAATGATTATGCCATAATTAGTTGCCGCACGCGATAGCAATTCTAATTTCTACCTACCTATTGCATGCGAGTAATCAGACTTGACGTTACACTGTTCGATGGCGGATCCGCCAATAATCAGAACGTTCTCGACGAGATAAAATTTGTAAAAAGATATAATATTTAAGTCGAAAGATGCCGATAGAATGCATGTATTTTATGCCTTACAACGTAAATAGGAAATTGAGTGGATCTTCAAAATAGTTGAGGCTGACCGTTTTATTACGAATATTCGAAATACAAGACCAATTCTATATTTTATCGATAATATCTTTTGCCATTCGATTCTTTAATTGAAGTTTAATTGGACCAATATCTGGATAACCAGGAACGATCTCGTGATTCTTGCTTAAGGTTTCGTAGTTTTTCATTAACCCAGTTTTCGAGAATACACTTGTTAATAATCGTCACACCTTTTTCTGATGATATCGCGGATAGGAGCTATTTGATCAATTAATGCTTTTAATCAATTAATGTTAACAATGTTAGTTTAATTGACAATTTATCAATTAAAGCAATTATTTTCATTATATATATTTCTTAGAACCCGGCGGCGTGAGAGTAATTAAATAGTGATCGCTTTTTATTTCTGGTTAAAGCTGAGAAAATTACGTGTTAAAATTGTAGTTTAATTCATACATCACATTACATCTGCAACATTTTTAAATAACAGCGAAGTGCTTATCTCTGGTTGCTCGCCCTTTTAATTAATTAAACTATTTTAAAAAGATTAAATTTTTCGCGAGTTGAATGTGTACTGACAAAGTGACACGCACGAATATTAAAAGATTAAATTACTGATTTATATAATTACGTTTCTTCATTATCGAAGATGTCACATTCAAAGGATCAAACATATAAAATGAATAAAAATTTACGCAATTTTGAAAATTTTAAACGCACATTTCGTGTAATAGGAATACAAATTGTAATTAGCAAAACAAAATATGCTACAGTAGGCCTAATTATCCGCAGAGTATAATTACTCCAATTTATTTTGCCGCATTATTATGTCTGTACCCTCTACCGATGGTAGACGCACCACTGAATTTTTTTCAATCTTTTTCCTCCGATCCGCCAATGCACCAACGGCCGATATGCAATTTTTATTACGCAAACTTGATTAACAATTCAAACACGTATACGGACGGCGGCGGCGCGCGGCGGGGATACCGCGATAAGCAAATATTCAATCCAGCGCTATTTGTCCTTGTTGTTTATCCGAGACTAGAAAAGTCACGACGAGATGTATAATTTGCAATTGTAACGGGTCGGTTACTTCCGACGAGCATCATGCTCCGCGGTGCGTGCTTCGCATCGACCATACCTAGATCCTAAGTGGAGAACAGTCTGCTATGCGTCGCGCGCGCCGCGATCGCGTTGCACCAGGATTTAAAGCGCACAGCACAAATCCATGTCCGCGTGTTCATGGGCGTAGCGCATACATGCATGTAAAAATGTAATCTAGGTTGTTAATCATTGAATAATGCCGTAGCACAAAAGCGTATCTTGATATCGTATCTGCAAGTTTTCTAATCGCTTGACATTCATAAATTCTCATAACACTTACGTGAAATGCAACGTTTTGCTTTCTTGTTAATTATTTAAGAATATAACCCAAGTCGCAAACTCCATTGCGTATTTGATAAATTAAATAATCACGAGAAGTTCTCTTACGACACGAGAAAGAAGGTCTTTTTGTACGGAGGTCTTTGCTCGGGGTGAAAGCAATGCTTAGTAAATTCAAGTCTGTGACTTCCTTATCATAGATCGTATCGTGTATCGTCGATTGACGGCGGTGGAATGCTTGGGGGATTCTTCTGAGAATCCTCATTCCGAACAAAATTATAATTCTAGGCACAGGCGCGGCCTCGAGAGGTCGAAACTCGAGATGGGTGACACTTCGATGTCTTCGCATTAATAAGAGGCAAAGGAAACCGCTGAGTTAACTATTTTTTTTTAACGCGTTGCATCTGCTGTTATTTAATTTATATTAAAAATTAATTTCTTATATTTGTTTTATTGGTTTTTTTTTATAATAGCTATCACAAAAATAAATAATTAATAATAATTTGCAATTAAAAAAGATCAAATAATCGAGTGTATACTTTAATTTCTCTTTAACTTCTTCAGCAAAAATTTACAAGTGCAAGTAATAAAATAAATGATAAACTATCAAACATTCATTTAAGTTGTATGTATGATTTAATTACGTTTATTTAGGAACAGGAGTTCAATTTACTCGTAATTTAGGAACATTTGAAAGACGTTAGGAAAATCGACCGGCCGACGGATTAGTTAATTAAATATGCATGCGACCGACATAGACATGGAGTTTCATTAATAGAGAAAATATCCGTATTTGAGTAGCTGAGCTTCATCCTGCGACCTGTAGCCTATTAAACTTTTGATATCCAAGGCGAGCGTAAATTCGCACGACTCGGAAACAGTTGCGATTCGAGTTTAAAATTAACCAATCCCCTTGCTCGCCCACAAACAGCGCTATACTCTAATTACGTACAGGAAATCTGAGAGAGAAATACACATCGAGTGTGAATTATTCCCTCAAAATGCTACATTATATGTCATATGTCTAATAAATATTGTATATGCTTTAACAGTTTAGCAGATACGACTGAAAAACGAGTTAATATGTATCTTATTTATTTATCTACCTAATAAAATTCTACTAATCGTCAGAAGTGTCAGAACTTCTGTAACTTGATGTTCTTCATGTAATCTTTTATTCATTGATACTCGAAGTCATCAGCTTCTCTTGATTTAATGAAATTATCTTCTTACATTTAATCCTGTTTATACGTGTAGTATTTTATTTTTTTCTGAATCTTATTTTTGTATTTATAAGCCAAATGTATATTATTGCCCTAATCAAGGATTGAAATAGATGGCTTATTAATAAATTGTTTATAATATAAAAGATACATTAATTACAAAACTTTTTAAATTTTAATTTGTTAACTTTGGGATCTGTTATTTTAAAACTTAGTTTGGAGTGTTTGGACTATAAAAAAAGTCTGCGGCTTTTCGCTAATAATAAGAACAAGATGACATAATGAAAATAAAAAATTTACAATAAAGTTATTAGTTTCATATCATATCGCTTAACTATTTCCTGTTATTGTCGAAACGTGTCGCGCGATAAAAAGAACAATTCATATATAATACAATATTCCTGACAGCTGCCAAGAGGAAATTTTCGATTCGAATTTCCGACCGAATGGGTTAAGTTTGACGAAGCCGATGGAGACACCGATCGAAATTATCGAGGCAAGAAAAGAGTTCTTGCGAGAGAACGGATGTAGCACCAGATTTTTTTCACCGCGAAAAAAAGAAGCATGCCGATCGAAGCTGATGGAGGATATCCTGTCAGATACACAACACACGGTTCCACCAATTCGGTTGATTATCGAGCGTGTAGCGGTCTCGACATATGCGTATGCATACATGTACTCGCATACACACATACAGGCGCATACACGCGCGAAACCCGTTATTGAGAACAGTAGTACTCCAGTTTCCAGTTTAAGTTCTACAAATATAAGCGCGTTCGTTCTTGATTCCTCTATGAGAAGGAAAGAGAGAGAACGAGAAAATCGGCATTCGCGCATTTTATACTGTATCACATATTTTATGATCAAATTGCTCGGCTATATTGTTTGGTCTATAAACATACTTGAATCTCGTTCAAAAGGATGAGAGTTACCGTTATTACGATTGCCGATATACAAATGTTACAGTTTATTTCTTTTGATTATGCATGCGAATATGCATCGAAATAAAATATGTATATGATCATGTTTCATGTAGGATGCTGTAGGAAGATTCTAATTCAACTTTAACTTTTCCCCTTCAAAGGTGTAAATGTAACAAATTTTAAATTAAAGGCGGCTAGAAATGGCAATAAATTTTAAAGCTATATTAAGGATGAACTTGATTGTAGATTTCAAATAAAATTTCAATTAAAAAATTTTTTAACTAAAATTAAACATTAAAAATTTGTGAAAAAAAGGCAGCATTTTTAAATTAAAAACTCGTTGAAAAGAAATCATCTCCAATATTGAGAGATTCATATAATGCGCGAAGCGTAAACGCGAATTTCGGGCAACGCTCGTATAGCAATTACTTCTATTGTAATTTGATATTGATAATAATACAAATGCATTTATTTACCGCCTCACAATGTTTTATCGGCAATGTTTAAATATTCCCAGAGCGCATCGTTGAATCTGCTGACAAAATGGTTGATTACAAGTAAATAATAATTAATGCATTTATGCAATATATTCTGTTATCTATTGATCTCGCGGCGCAGTGTTTCGGATATAATACAATTCGAATATGGTGTTCCACGAGGGGATAACGTTCGAATCCTTTCGGGGCGCGCTACTGCCCGACAGCCGTCGGAGTAAAAGGATTAATTACGTGGAAACGCTTTCGGGCGTCTTTTCGAAGCGGCCGACGCTCTCGTTCGTCGGGGCGCGCGTTTACGATGTCGCGGCCGTCGGTATTATGCGATTAACCCGAGATTATACCGCCGTCGAGATCCTGCGGGGCCGCAGCCGAACGGCCGCCGCGTTGTTTTTCGAACGCAGCCATTGGTCCCGCGAAACTTGGGGGCCCCCTAAGTACGGAGCACGAAGTAGAAATTAGATTTTTTCCTCGGGGGCCCCGTTTCGTAGCGCGAGCATATTTAGCAATAAAGCCGTAGGTTTCAGGAGCAGAGGCTAGACATATAATTAGAGCGAGGTATCTCGTGAGAAAATGCTCCGACGCATAATGGCTGCGGGTCACGGAACCGAAGGAAGCTCTTCTCTCTCGGTCGGGAGAGCCGAAAGCCCCCCCTTTGCCCCTTGTTTACACGTGAAGTCCGACGAGTGCGGATTCGATTCATAAACCATAGTATAGCTATAGCGTGTGGCGGCAACTGGCCACGTTGTGGCCATCCCTGCAGAATCTAACGTCGTTTGTTGTTGTTTGTGCGAATTTCACGGCGGCCCCGCATCACCCCTCATTTTTACGGCTGCGATCGATCGTATGTTTTAAACATGCGCGCGCAGAAAAACATTCAATAACACCTATTTTGCAAGTTTAGACTAAGATACAATAAATATTTATAAGTAATAAAAATAATAATGAATAAATGCACATCTATTAATTGTTATTATTATCGCATTATGATGAGAAATGAAAATGTAGGTCGTTGCACACATTGTCTGTTTATGCTTGCAAAACGCGATATTTTCTTTGCTTAAAACTTGCAGTCTCAATTGCTTTATTTTTAATTAATAAGAAATGTAGAAGAAATTGAAAGATAGCAGACGAAGCAAAACACAAGATATTTTTAATTCAGGTTTTAAATGTTATAACAATATTGAGTTCGCTTTTACATAAAAGACTAAAAAAAAAAAAAAACGATGCTTCGATTTTACGTTATATTACAAATAAGAATTTTCAATACTTTAATTCTACAATCGTTTCTCCTGTTTTTACAGAAGATGCAGACGAAGAACGTGAACCTGCCAACAGTGCCAACGCCTGATTACGAGGTGAGTGCATTTAATAAGTAAATCATTATATGTGGTGAATTAAAATTTATTTTATCGATTAATTATTGTCGAAATGGAATTTTTCCACAAGTGTGTTAATTTTATTTTCTTTAAATTTACAATCTTAACTATCTTGATTGCTCACGAGACTTCTTATTTATTGTTAAATTCACGCCAGGTGCAATTTGCACTATAAATTTATTACACAAATAAAATTCATTTGTGAAACTAAATTTTCTAACGTTTTCACTCGGGCTTTAATTTACGTGTGTTCTATCCTATATATGTTGCAGAAACGCCAACTTGACTACCCGACTGGAAGTAAGTACGCTTTTACCCACTAAACTATCTTCCTCTTAAGCAAGAGGAAAAACAAATTTCTATGTCAATTCTATCTTTGAAAGTTACGTGAAAAATCGCGAAGCAGAAAAGAAGCGGAAAACTCGAATCATCCGCTTTAACAAACAGAAAAAATGCAAATTCCATTTATCATATCATATGTTTTTGTACAGACTTGTCAAGATTTGTTTAAAAAATTTACAGGTACATTCTTGGAGAAAAAATTAAACTAGTTTTTTAACAATTAAAATTTATTTTAAAAACTTCGAAAAAGATAATATCTTCATCTGTATCAAAAGAAGCTATTATATATGTATAAAACACCGGCAAGGTAGAAAGCTCCAGAGGAAATTTCACCGGGTCTTTTCCATTATTCCATTATTCAAACTCACCGACTTAATTGACAATTTTAATATGCACATAATGATTCGTATCATAATTAAATATTTGCACGCTCATCGGGGAAACTTAGAACTAAATCATAACTGACATCCGGTCAGGCGAATGACTCGCGATATTATTAGCATCCGAGTGCAATTAACTTGTGCCGCAACTCATAACTCATGCCCGCCACTTGTTGCCGGAGAACGCGTTTGCACCTCATAATTTCCTATTAGAGCTTTCATTAGAGCAAGGAATCGGGGAAACCTCGATATCGTGATCGATAAGGCAGAGATCTTAGAAGCGGGGCCCGCAGCGCGTAAAGATCATCGAACTCAGTAGAGGCCCCTTCGTTTCTGATGCGTGCAGAAGAACCGAGATTCCTCCTAGACGCTCGCTATAGACCGTGGCGGTAATTTTTAGGTGGAACGAAAACTTATTATTGCCGAATTACAATTCTGACTGCGTCGGTGGTCGCGTAAGATATAAATGAGTCCCTTAACTCGATTCAATTCGAAAAATTTAATTGTATAGTTATCGTAATCGCGATGTAACACGGATAGATCGGTATCGGTTTAATTATGGCGCCAGTATTCGTTGCGTCATTAGCGCTGATATTGAATGTTGAAACATTCGTGCGTGACGTAACGTCGGCATTATCCTCGCGAACAATTAATTACGGCCGGCGACTTGCTCGTAAATAAATTAACAATCAACGGCACGCAATCGCTCCTATAGAAAACGTTAAACCGTTCCACGCTCCCGATTCGTTGCTCGTTATTTATTCCATGACCGAGCCCATAGCTATTTTTTCATACTTTTTCCTATTACACCAATACAATACAGTACTCACAGTTTCGCCCGTGACCCAAGGAAATAACAATCGACAATAAATGCTAAATTAACAGGTTAATATTTTTCCTAGTAATTACATCTGCATACGAAACAATAAAAATTACTATACCTACACTCACTCCTAATCGCCTGAGCATCGTTATAAATCTCAACAAGTATATATCTCACAATTTAATTCAAATTCTTGATAATGATATTTAAATAGCAACTGAGCTCCTACTGCCCCATTATTTCTATAAATAATTTTAGGTAGTCGATATCTAATTAAGTCACATCTCAATTTGAGAGAGAATCAAAGGGACACAGAGAATTACTTTAATTAATGTGGATCAATATGATTTTAATCTCCCTAGCTTTTTCAACACATTTTTAACATATTATCTGTGTTCTTAGACGTGACAAGAAATATATGTGAAAATTTAATGTTTAAAATATATTTAAGTCTCTCTTAAGGATTCTTTGTTTTGAACTAACGAGCGGTCTAACTTAATCCGCCGCGAACTATTCGTGCTTAACATATCTATTTTGCGCACGCATTGAAGTCTGAGTACTCCTCACCGATAAAGTAGGGAACTTCGACGGGGCCCGGGCCCCGTGAGGAGATCATCGGACCCAACAGAGGCGCCTCCGCCCTTCCCCAGGACGTAGAAGAGAACGCTTGGATTCCGTTCGTTCGCCATAAACCTTGTCCGTAGCTCGCCGGGTGCGGTGGGACCGGTCGAGACAAGGAGAGGAGAAGGCCCGCTGCGCCTTTTCTCCTACCCACCTGGCGTCTCACCTGAGGCACCTTCAGACACCCAAGTGCCGCGTCGGTCGCGAGCGCGGTGCGTGTCCTCTCTTCGAGTTCTCACGAGTGTCGTCCTGAGAAAATCTCGCGGCAAACGTTTCTTTTTTCCATCTACGCGCTGAGAGAAAAAGAGCTTTGCTTTCGGCCGGGATTCTACGCGGTTTCTGTATGCGTGTACTACTCGCGATCTCCTCGCTCGCGAACAGTGAATCATCGCGCGGAGCCGATTCTGAAGAGGACTTTTCTACGGGACGTTGGCGAGACCCGCGAATTCGGCGAACTCGCGTGGAAAAAGTGAGGGAACGTTAGAGAACTCGTCGGACATCGTTACCATCGAGAGGATTTTGTTATCGGCGAAACTTTGCGCGCGCGTGAATGACGCGAACGGTTCTAATAAAGGTGCTGGGCTCGTTAAAACCAGGTATTCACGCGTGTGTCGAAAGGAGATACTCTCCGCGCCTCGGAAAACCGGATTTTTACGTGTGAAGAACGTGCTCGTGAGGAGAGGTAGGAGGAAGAGGAGGTACCTCTTCACTACTGGAAAATCCTGCTTGCCTATCCATACTTGCGTTCAAGGACGACCGAGTAAGACGTGAAATTGCAGTCGGAATTATCATTGTGAGTCCAATGGCTTCTCCTTCGGGGAAGCACGGTTTATCTTTACATATCTTTACATATTATGCCGCGAGAATTATATAGATCAACAATGGAAAAAGATTTTAGGATTTTAGATCTCTCTTAATTTTATAATTTTAATAATAATAATTAATTTTAATAAAGAATTTCTTGTTTAATGTGAAATTGAATTTCTTGAAAGATATTCTGAGAGAGAGAGAGAGAAATTCTTGTTAATATTCAAGATTTTAATATTTTAATAATAAAAAATCCTGAGTTTCTTATCTCGAAAAGTTTGACAAAGAATGTATAATATATTTTATTAATTGATTAGATTTAAGAAGCTTAGCGAGAAAAGCAATATTTTCGCGTTGAAAACAGCTACACCGATGTTTTAATTGAGAAAATGTTGATTTCAATATAAAAATCCTACGATTAAAATCAAACTTCAGCCTATTATATTATTCTAAGGCAATCCAATCTTGTTACATGAATCCCAAACTTTCTATAAATGAGGAGGGAAGTAAGGCAGTGTTAATGCCATTAAATTTACAATGAGAATTTTTTATCATCAGATTTGCATAAGAAATCAGCTATGATATAGCTCGAAAAAGAATATAAATCTGTAAACAATAATACAGAGAGAAAGAGAGAGGAGAGTATTCAAAATCTTTTTCAGACTACATCGTATCTGATTTCTCATATAAAGTGAATAATTTATTTTGCTTCAACTCTCCCATACTAATTCATCCTTATTTCTCATAGTTTATTTTAAACAAGAAAAGACTTTGGAAAGTAATAAAAATGTAAAACAAATAAATAAAAAATTGCGGAAGAACTAATCACTGATAAGTATCAATATGAGAGAGATTAATAGATTAAATAAATAACTAATACGTTGCTTTAGAATTAATAATAAATAGCCTTTAGAAGGGCAAATTGCAAATTGTTTCCAATAATTGCAATTTTATTATTAACAGAGACAATTTTATATAAATTAAATTAAAATTAAATTAATAATGATATGCAGAGATATGATATTGTGAATAGGAAAACATTCTAACATTATGATTAAGATTACTTTTCTTGGATAATTTTAAGAATTATCTATTATTTAGTCTAGTCAATTAACTATAAGATTGCCGATCTATTCAACTTTTCTGCTAACATGCGTCAGCCAAGGCTTTCGCTATTATTCTCTCGCAAATTATGCGGCGGGAGAAAAAAATACGGCGATACATATTTATCACGTCTGTCACGGATGCCGACAGCGTATTTTCGACTCTCCTGGGGCGATTATCCGTAATCTACTGGCACGAATCCCGGATGGTGATGTGCTGGCCGCGATTCGATCGACTACTTATATAAATCCCGTTTCGAGGACGTATTCGGATTTATGGGTTTATTAATATTTGCCCGCGGGAGAGAATCCGTTTTTCTCCGTCACCTGTGCCGATGACGTTATTTCGATCGCGGCTTCTGTCGCGCGCGTAACGCGACAAAGAAATACGATCGCCCTAATGGAACGCATCCGTTTTCTGATCTTCGGAAACGCGAGACTAAAGTTACTGGTATCTGCAGAATACAGCTTCGGAGTTGAAAACTAGATTAACACTCGATATAAAAAAGGAAGTAGATTGTAGATATATCGGTATGTCAAAACTTTGTTCGCTATAAGAAATATATATAGAAAAGCATTTTACGTAGGTATATAGTTATGACAGTAATAGGACACATACCGTTTCTAAATACAGACATTCTAAATAGTTAAATATTTATTTTCTTTTTCTAACGTATTTTTATATAACTTGAGCAAGTCTCCTAAATCAAAGTGTAATAGAATTATACAGATACTTAATCTTAATGATATTTTCATCAACACTATTAACATGATATTAGCATTAAACATTGATATTAGCAATCTTAATCAAAATCGATGCTTTACCGCACAACGTGTCTCTTGTAATTATCATTTAATTATGATAAATCGATCTCTCGGGGTTATTCATGACTTCGCGCAACGAACTCGCCACGATGACTTTCTATCGCGAAAAATGTGCGGATTCGTACACTTGAAAGGAATCTGCTATCTTGGTAGTTCACGAGTGGCTTTGACCTGGCATGAAACATTACGTGCACGTGCAAACTCACGCAGGTTGTGCACGTAATTATGCGTCAATAGCCGAGTTCTCTCGCGCTCATTCACCTGTTCCCAGATCGTTTTTCCGCTTCGCTAGAATCTTTTGCGCTTTGCTATTCGATGTTACATATTTGCCTGTCGTTCACTTTCCTGGCCTCCTTTCACGCGAAAAGTTGTCTTTACTTATTAATCGATGCTTTTCTCCACATGGTACTTGAGCGTTTTGTTATTTTAATTACGCAGACATTTTTTATTTAAATATTGAACACTTTTGTAAATTAAAATAAATTGCGTGCAAAGGCAAGATTAACTAAAAATAAATTTGAAACATCGTTTCTGACAAGAAGCGATTTGTTTCGATTGGACATAGGATATTACAATATTACAACGGGAACGCGCGATCAGTATTTGTTAATATGTTATGTCTCGTTAGTTCAAGGCGTTAAATTGTAACGGGAAGAGATGTCGAACACATTAGCTATCAAGTAAACATGTGCAGAAACCACAATCCTGACAAGGTGCGAAGTAAACGAAGCTAAATTTGCACGCTAAAGTTGTTACTAAACACTGCTAATACTGGTTCAACAGCAGCATGATTTCTTGACATGAGAAACACGATGACTGAATGCCAAAGATATATATGAATTCCAGTATTAGATTGATTTAAGTCACAATTTTTTTATAAAAATATAAATGCAAGAAATAATAATAAAAACATAGAAATATAAAACATGTAATAAAGAAATAATTTAAATATTCGTACATGTGCGCATGTATGATGACGAACATAAAAATTTGAAATTCGAATGGCCCGACAGAAAAACCAGTCAGATATTGAATGCACTCGCCACGTCAGTAAAAGTGAACTTTACTGGCGCTAAAGCATAAAGTCGTTCTTTATTGCCATGCTTCCGATACTGGCTTAATTAAGGCGCGCGTCAACTTCCACGTTGTCGCGAAAAACGCGATGATTGTATAATTCGAGTCAATGTAAACGAAACGCATTCTGAACCAAACAAGAATTTACGAATCGTATTTCGCGTGGTACGATACATAAATACGTATGTACAGTCAATTAAAAAAAAAATTCTATCTGCTTTCACTTATTTAAATATCGTCATCGCGATCTCAGGAGGAATTTCGTTATAATGTATCGATGTCAAACAACATATCGACAGTATCTCAAGATGGAAATTAAGAAATATTTTGAAATGCTGTTTTCCGATGTCATTATATCTATAATTATAATTTATTACCTACAAATGCAAAGCAAGTTTGCAGTTTATTTCAGAAAGTAACTGGTTGTATAAATGGTTCTTAGAAAATAAGAAAAAAATTCTCTCATTTCCAAGATATTATTTATCGATATTTATTTTAAAATATTGCAATTTTCAATATTAATATTAAAATATCGAGACGGAGAACGCCAGTATAAAGGTATCATTGCCTATCATTAACAATGCGTGAATTGACTGATTTGATGGCACGAGTGTGCCATCACAATTGAGCGTCTCTTTATTGTCCCGGAACGCACTCGATTGAATCGCATTGTGGGATAAATTCAAGTACAGTTAGCTCCTAGATCGATTTGTCATCGAATCATCGTTGTGCTGAGCGAGGAACTGTGTCAGAAAAATCGTTGTTGATTGATGCGAGCAAACGGTGTCTCGTTTGAATTGTTGCAAATCTAGACCAATTCCTGTTTGCTTTTTCTAATCAAATTTTTCAAACATTCCGTCGCGGTCAATTTTGTAGTCAGCATGTTAACGTAGCGTTTCGTTATTAACTTTTTATCGATTTCACGAAATGAGAAATAAACTGGTCAAAACTAAAATTTTCATATTTTACTTTTATAGTTACTTTTTTTTATATAATAATTACAAAATTATTACATTTTTTTATTAGCAAATAATCGTAGAGAGAAATTGTCATCGCAATTTAAAAAAAAGCTTTGATTAGGTAGGATTACACTTACAGATTTACAATTTTACATTTTAATTAAAAGTAACTCTCTTTTTTAATCTCTTATTTCTACAAATTATACACGTTTTAAGCTTTTTATTAATTTATAAATTTAAAAATTATTTAAAAAATAATATTTTAAGAGATATTTTCAGAGCTGTTTGAAGATGAGAGATAACAAAAGATTGTATATGTATGTATATAAATATTTAGTAATTTATTGGAATAAAGAAGCTTATTATTTATAATCTTGTTAGTTATATACACGAATGGGTTTATAGCTCCTGGACTTAAGTTGACTAAACTAAGTTAGTTTCTAGTTCCCACGTAATAGTTCCAAAGACATTTGTATTCGCGTAATGCGGAAACGATGCATGTTATTTGCATTCTTCACGTCAAATCATTACGATGCTTCGAGCTAGTTCTTTTTATATAAATTCTACAAAATTACGAAGACTGTAGTCGTTTGTAGGTAACCTATCATTATTATGACCACAAGGTAGGCCGTAACAAAGCCGCAACTAGATGTTAGAAATGTTTTCTGGATCGCGGTGTCGTGAAGGAAACGGCGAGGAGTCTTAATTCGCGATGCCCTTCGCGCACCGAATACCATTCGGCTATTCTTGGTGTCGTTATCCACGGTAGCCGCGACGCTCTTCGCCACTCGTAATTAATTAGACGGTCGTATAGAGTGGGGAACACACCGTCGTTAGTGCTTTAGCGTGCGGCGGTGCATTCACTATATGTATATTTTGTCGTGACAAGCGGAGCATATAGTTCAACAACTTTGTAAGCGACATGCTTACTAATTTAATGCCGTCAGCTCGTGCTTTAATCTTTGACCCGAGACAAATTCAGGCTAACCACAAAAGAGAGTGTTCTATTTTTACGTAATTTTAATTCCTCTTTTAGAATTTATTTTGAAAACAAAATGTTTGTTACGTATGTTGCGCGGACACGCACATTAAATCATATAAATCTGTTCCTAATAATTCTCTGCTAAAGAAATATTTCTCTTCTTTTTTACGTAAGTCAAAAAATTGTTACGTTTTTAAAACTAATATTTTAATTTTTTGTCTTCAAGCAATCTTCTTACAATTGAATAAATCTGCAAACGCGCACGTGTGAAATCTTGCGAATACAGCTTCCATGATAAATCTTCAAAAATATATTCGTATATAGTATGTACCATCGCTACGCTCTTTTGATATTCTTCACGTAAATGCGTAAATATATTTTTCCATCAACGCGCGTCCTATATATTCCTCCTTTTTCATTCCCTTTTATTCCCAGAACCGTCCACGTTTCTAAAGGCCGCATTTGATAACCGTCTCTACGCTCGCCTATATCCGTGCGCATTTCATATCTGCGAATTCCGCGCGATCTGCCAACACCTGCCGACGCGCCGTTTCGCATTTACCGTCTCTTCTCTGTGACGAACAAGTCGCGGAGATGACTTCCTCGCGAAGACATCCAGGACCCTAGGACGTCGACTCATCCCGCGCCATCTCTTCAACGGTACGAACATCTGTCGGCTACCTCTCATATATCGCGTCGTTCCGAGTAACTGTACAGCGCTATTCTACGAGATGGACTATACGGAGACCTAATGACTTCGAGATCGCTTTCTGGGCATAAGCTCCACAGAGAGAGTTAAAAAATTCTGAAAATTGCGTCACCCTGGATGACTAACGTCCATTTCTACCAATGTAAATTAACTCTTAAATCTCTATTTAACTTATTTATTATCATTTTCTAATTTTTAAAACTAAAAAAAGATAAAAAATCAATTAAACCAAAATAAATCTATTAAAATCTATATTGAAATAGACATAAAAAGTCAATTTTTTTGTAGTTCTAGTTACTATCGAATTGCTTTTGCTAAGAGTTTCGGTCAATCTGGAACTCATTTATTTCATGGACGCACTTTTTATTTACAAAGTTTTATTAGTATAAAAATATTTTATTTAATTATTTACTTCCTAATGAAAGCCACCATAATGTTGGTAGAAGCGGAATAAATAAAAACTTCCTTACTGAGATAAATTGCACGTCACTTAATTAAGTAATTTTTCAGGTAATTTCTTTCAATTTGCAAAAGCGAAGTTAATTAAATCATATAATTAAAAAAATACACGACATTGCAATGGGATAAATCCTCGGATAAATCAATCAATTGGATTACGATGCGTGAAATCGGTTCCCATTCGAAACAAGATGATTATTAAGCATGAAGCTCGTAATCAGAATGCTAACAATTGACTGGTTCTTGCAAGAGCATCTTGTTAGGATGTCGAGATTATGTCGTGTGAAATCGGTCAGGGCGTGGAAATAGATGAGCATTGTTTCCTTAATTAGGAGATATGTGCAAACGTTTACAAATATGAACAATTTTACTTGTTAAAGTGTATAGGAAATTTATTATTTTTGAAATGTATAAATAACTTCTAAAATTAGTTTTTTCGTAGAAATTTTTGATTTAATAAGAAATTATTTAATCAGAAATTAAGTCTGATATTCAATGTGACGAATAACATGTTCTGTTCGTGATTGGAAATATTTTGGAATATAAAATTAACCAGATGTATTAATTAAATTGTAATAAAAAAAAAAAGAAATTTATAATTAAAAATTAAATCGTTTGTTAATTATATTCTTGATTAAAAGCTACTTTTAGTATTTTATTCCTAAAATTTGATCAAACACAAATAGAAATAAATTCCATAAATCTCGGAGAACGGAGAAGAGACTTAACTCTGAAGAGACAAAGATAATTAGAGGTTTAAGAAGTCACGAGTGAAGATTCCTACGTGCAGGAGGAAGAGTCGAAAGAAAAAGTAAGAGTCATTAACACTTACTTACTATCCTCGTTTATTTCGAATAGCACGCACGTCTGGTTCGTCGTGCGTACAATGTGCGTATCAGTGGAAACCTGCAGTGGTATGCAGTTGTAACATGTAAACAAGAACCAGGTGAATGACAGTGAGCTTGAGTAATGCTACCGGATGCCGGTTATAGACCTCACGTAATGTTAATTAACATATTCAACATCCGGCCGTATTTATTTTATAAATTACTAGTGCGACCTCAAAAAAAAAATGATTAAACTGGACAGATAAGAAATGTGCGTGCGCGTTTGTTCGAGTCCGTAAATTCGGTATTCTATTGCTCAGCGAGTATGTAACGCCAGTTTTTCCTACCGGTCGTATAAATTACATTCGCGCAGTGGCGTGTAAATTATTCCGGATAATCCGCATAATCGCGTGGCGAAGGGGCTCGAAATTAAAAAACGTCTTGATGGAGAAAAGCCACTTCGAGAAAAAATAACTTAATCAAGTCAACCGTCAAATTACCGTTTATTCAATTGTTGGTAGAAATTTTCGAATCTCATTTTCGGCGTTCTCGTGAAAACATTAGTAATTTTAAATAGCAAGATTTCATTTTTCTGCCCGTTTAATACAAAATAAGTAATTAAAATAAATCAAATACGATGTATTTAGGTCTTAATTTAGTTACATTTATTCTTAATATATATTTTTATATTTGATATTACGAGAATTTATCTTGACATAGTATTATATAATTGATATTACATACGAATTTAATATATCATGTGATCAGTACTGTATAGTTTTTACAATTCGACAACAATGTTTTTTTACATAGTTTCTAATTTAATTATTCAATTTCATAAAGATGGATTAAAATTGTTAATTATATTATAAATTATTTTATGACTTTTTAAATTATCGGATTATGTTCCCGTGTTCTTACCTATCCGTACCTTACCTTACCCGTATCCCGTATCCCTCTATTCGAGTCTTACCTATCCGTACTTCTATCTATCCGTAATCCTACATATCTTAGTAGGTACACCGATCGCGAATATATACGCAATTTATGGAGGGGCCTTATACGTGCTGGTTAATCCAGCAAGATCCTTTACTCGCGATCACTCGAGATCCGGGAAATAGAGTGCGAATAAAGATTTAATTTGCAACAAGTTAGGATTTTAATTTGCGAGGGATTGGAATTTAATATGACGGCATCATTCCGTCTCTGATTACGTACGATCACACGTATGCGAAAAAATATTGTACGCCTACTTTACGCACCTTTCACCTATATTGTTTGGTGTTGTACACCTACCATCATTTATCAATGTGACGTTATACGTATTATATATGATGTTGTATATATATACTACATATATATTGTACATATACATATATGTATATCTTATATATGGTTATTCTTCTAGCCAGATTAAACGTTTCGTTGCCTCTGGCCTTGAGTAATTAAAAAAGATGTAATAGTGAAAAAGGGTGATAAATTTCCATTAGTTTTATTGTGATTTACATCTTCACGAGTTTGTGTAGAGAGAGATTGATTTATTAAATATTAATCTGATACTACATTTTGTTACGCGTTATCATAATTTATTTTAATATAACATCTTAATAGAAAATCATATTTTCAAAATCAAGTATTATGACATAAAACTGTTTAACTCAAAGATAATTATAAAATTCGTATATTCTGCGATAAAGAAGAGAATTTCTGAGTTCTTATTTTCTTACACCGATTTTCTTACAAAATATTCTTTCTAATTTGTTCTAGCTCGTCAATTTTAAAATAACAGATCTATGAGATGTCATGTACTTGTCACTTGTCTATAATATTATACTATTGTTAATTGCATGCAAATATGTATTCAGTAGCGTATATATACAATTAACATATGTGATTATAATTTTTCTCATAGACGTGTTACTTCAATATAAAATAAAAGTTGTTTTGTCACTCACCGATGCGCTGTTATCATAGCGGAGTTATCGGTACTACGTTGATTCTGTAACACAAATATAAGATCTACATTATAGCAGCGCTCAAAAGATCAATGTCTAAAATAATTAATTGTGAGTATCGAATTTTATATTCTTTCTTTAAGTAGATATTGAATTGAATAATTAAACGATTTTCACGGATAAAAACACTCTACTTCTCAAATACAAGTTCTCTAAAGATTTATTAAAATTCCTTTTCTTTAATTTTGGTTTGAAACATCCAAATAAATTAAAAAAACAATTAATTAACTGGTATTGTACAAATAATAAATTACTCACTCCAAGGTTGCTCCGCCGACGCTCGATGCCCCTCCTAGGCCTCCTCCTCCTCTCAGATTGTCAGCCCTCCTCCTCAGGTTGCACAACACTCGCGAAAAACATTCGCGGATAATTACGATCGCGTGCGGACCAATTATCAATGAAAATATTTTGTACGACACTTTCGTTTATAAAACACTTAACAAGTTATCCAGTTCTATCGAACACTAGTCGTATTTCGAGCAACGAAAACGCCTGAATCTTATCGGAAGCACTACTGCCGGCGGTGAACATGAATATAGATCGAATAAACCTTAAAAAAAAGTTCTTCGTCCAATTACGGCACTCCCGACGCGTGACGCGACGAACCGGTTCGTTTATTCAGTTTAATCGACAACGATAGGCACGTTAGTTGAGTCAAATACTGAGCCCACTACGCCAAGGTGTATACCTATGAAAAGAAACGGTCAAAGAAAAAAAAAACGCTTAAAGAAATGAGCAACAGACATAGATCGAAAAGATATAAAAATTACGATAGAAAATTTTACGCGAAAAATATGTAAAAATGAAAAATGGAAAAAATATAAAATAAAACTTAAATGATTTAATATAAAATAAGCTTATATATATAGCTATTTTAATAATTATTTTCTACTTAGTTCTAAAAATATTTTAATGTATCTTTATTGCACATAAATGTATAAATAACAAGTCGTCGATCACGACAGTCGCGATAACCGATGCGAAATCCCGTGAAATATGAAATAATATTTATAAAAGATTGATATATCGCGGTTTTCTATTACTTGAGTCACTGCGACGATACGCGAGACGGCACGCACTGTTACATCGAGTGTTGGAGCACGAATAATAGCGACCTCCAGATCCTCCCGTACGCGGTATAGATCAGCGATCAAAAAAACGCTCGGTGCGTCACAAACATATACCAAGGGAGGTATGCCAACCAAAATATTTAAAACTTTAATAATGTGACTTTATATATACAACGAGTCACGTTTCGAGAGATATAAACGTTACGGTCCACAAAATATCTTGCTAACTGTTTGCTCGAGTTGCTACGCGAGAATGATAGTTTAACGATAAAATATTTTATTACATATAAAATTATCTTTATATGTATTATAATATATATTTTTGTATATAATAAAATTATTGTATCATATTTTTGTGACATTCGCATCGGCAGGTATTTCCTGCAAATCGTGTCCATACATAAAATATTTTTTAAAAAGTAACAACAATGTTAATATTTACGTATAATATTTTCTACTCGATTTAAAAACAATTTTTATTTTGCGGAAATTATTTCATCGTCATTTCATCGTCATATCGTTTATCGAGTATATTCCAGCTGCAAAATATCTTTTGTCATGTTTGCGAGTTTAAATACATTTAATACATTATCAATTTCAAGCACTTTGTCCGCATTGCAATTGCTACTCTGTTAATTAACGTTACACCGAAATGAATCGGATAAACCAATCGATCTATAATAGCACTAAGCAATAAGCTCTATTCTATGCTCGCGTTCTTGCATGTAGATATGCACAGTAGCGAATTCGAACAATTGCACATGTTCCGGAGTTAAACATTCGCGTTAATATGTAATTACAGTATTATATCATCTCATAGATTTATTTCAAGGTATAATTAACTCACTTGACGATTGTTTCGCCGTCGCTCGATGCTTCCCAAGCCCCAGGCTCCTTCCTACTTTCTTTGTTATTCAAAAGATTCTCGTGAAAACGCGTTAATTGTTGAAAGTGATACAAAAATAACAATAGCGCGAAACTTTGCATGGCACTTTCGATATTAACGCCCGATATTAATAGCCGTGCACAACGTGACAATTCCGTAAATGTATGTAGCACTATTAACAAACGATCCGTACTATTTTTCGTTATACTTAAATTAATCGATCCGGCTGTTCGAACATACGTTACTCCGCTCTAATCCAGAAAAAAAACGATAACGGACATGTCTGCACGTATCGGCGAAGAATGCAAAGCGCGACGCGAGATAAGTACGAATCCATGTCGCTGAAAAAAGCAATCGTCGCACAAATCTACGCGACACGATAAACTAAACTTGCCATTCTGTGTGGCACACGGAGGAAACGTGTAAGACTCAAGCGAATCAACTAATCACAAGTGAGAGTTTCAAAATTGTGATCTTTTTCGACGGAATCTTGCGTTTTTCCGTATGCTACGACTCTTGCCGCTTCGATTTCTACTGCGGATAAATAAATCGCGCGATATATCTGCTCGGGTAAATAGCCTCGATACGTTTAAGTATCGTTAACAGTGAGAGTCGAGTTACCACGTATACCCGGCATTACCTAATTGTAGGGGAAGAACCGCGCCTCAAGAGGTAATAATGCGACGAGCGCGCGGACCGAGAAGCGCGAAAATGCTTGCTCGCGCTTGAAACTCGGGCAGTAATGTCCAGGGCTGCGTATCAAAATTCACTCTGGGTAAACTAAAATCTATAGTTCAACTTCACGTACACTCTACAGCATTTTAATTAACTAGAGTGAATTTTTGGAACGCAGCCCAGAACGAGGTTTCTGCGTTGCCGAGAAAACTGAGTTTCGCGTGTGCGTAACTCGGCGTAACTTGTGTAATAAAAAGTCGGCTAATAAAAAAAAAATCACTCACCGGCCGACGCGCAACAGCGGAGTTGTAAGTTTGTAACCCTGCGTTGATCTGTAACACAGAAATATTTTTACATTAAAAACAGTGTCCACAAGATAATCAATACTTGAAGCAAATGATTTATCGCGCCCGCGTTAAATTTTTAATACGTTATTTCAATATCTGATTTAAAAATTGCGATGGAAGAAACAATTGCGGCCCGGCCGCCGTAAGCGGCCTCATATTTTCGCATTAAGTAAAACTCGCAATCTACGGAAATCCACAGAAAATCGTGCAAGTATGTTACGATCGTGTGAATAAGAGAGAACGCGACATCCGCAACGTAATCTTTTCTCGCATATGCGGAGTAACGGAGATCGAACTCCGTTACTCCGAAATTGCGCCGGAGTTAAACCTCAAAAGTGACGAAATCCACAGAACGCCAAAATAATAAATGAATAATAATTACTCACCTCACGGTTGCTCCGCCGTTGCCCGATGCCTCCCAGGCCTCCTCCTCCTCTCCTCGGTCCTCCTTCGATGTCGCAATTCGCATCTCCGTCGGCGCACTCACTCATACGACGTTCAATTCACACGCGAAAGTATCGTCGGTTATGATCGCGCGACACTTTCGACACAGTCGACACTTTGCACGGCACTCCCGATATTAATCTCGCGACGCGGCACGTACTTAATTATACACGGCGACGGAAAAATTACGTCGGAGAAGCTACCGAACGAAGCCGTACGATCCGCTCGACGCCCGTGACACTTGCCGTCCCGCAGGTAGACGCGACGAGTGGAGTTTAAGATGGCGGAGAGAGAAGTTTTCGTTAATCGCGCGGCCAACTTCACTCGTCAGGAGCAACCGTCGCGAGAACGCGCTACACTTGCTGCTTGTCAGGCGATTTTGATTAACTGCAATTAAATCAGTTTATGAACGCTGAACGCTGTGTCCATTACCCACGATCGTCAGATATCGAAACACGATTAAAAACGAGGTTGAATGTATGATGTTTATGGATGTATGATTAATAGACACCGCACACCGCATTAATTAAGCACGTCGCGGCGTTACTCGTAACGTAGAGTCCGCTCGTATATATTTTATGCGTGTTCCGAAAACGATGGCAACGTTTTCGGCAAATTCCGAAGCCGCGCTACGATCCGAGAGCAAACGGTGCGTTTACAACGCGGCCGGGGCTTCTCTGCAACTCGGGAAGTGGGGACGGAGTGGGAGAGGGGTGACACTAGACATGGCCTGATCGGTGCGCGCGGCGCGCGCCGCGCCGCCTAGTTTGTTTACTCCCGCTCCATCCCCCCTTCTCGAGTTACCGAAAAGCCGTTAGCCGCGGCGTCCGCATATCGCGCGGTGTGATTGGCCGCATTCAGGAAACACAACTGTTGAGTGAGCGGTCAGTGATTCTTTAATGTGATTGGTTCTTATCTTTGGTTCTACTCCGGATCTAAGTGTAAGAACCAATCATAATAAGCGCTCACTCAACAGTTGTGTTTCCTGAACGCGGCCATTGTGTCGCGCGGCTTCAGAACAAAATTGCCGTCGTTTTTTCGGAGCACCGATTAAGGATACGAGCGGACTTTACATCGAGTAAGTAACGCTGCGACGTGTTTAATTAGTTACGATCACAGTGTCTATTGACGTCGTGTTTCGATATCTGACAACCGTGAATGATAGACAGTGTTCATAAACTGATTTAATTGCAGTTAATCAAAATCGCCTGACAAGCAGCAAGTGCAGTGTGCTTGCGACGGTTGCGCCTGATCAATGAAGTTGGTCGCGTGATTTACGAAATTCTCTCTCCGCCATCTTAAACTCCACTCGTCGCGTTTATATCTGCGAGAGATCACGGGCCGACGGGCGTCGAGCGGATCGTATAGCTTCGTTCTCGTAACTTCGCCGACGTAAATTTTCCGTCGCCGTGTAAGTACGCGTCGCGAGATTAATACCGGGAGTGCCGTGCAAAGTGTCGCCTGTGTCGAAAGTGTCGCGCGATCATGGCTGCGTTCCGATATATTCACTGCCAGTACTGAAACTCTGTAGTGTACGTTACGCAAACTATAAATTTTTAGTACTTGAAGTGAATATCGGAACGTAGCCATAACCGACGATATCATCGCGTGTGAACTGAACGTCATGAATGAGTGCGCCCAAGTGCGCCGACGGAGATGCGAATTGCGACATCGAAGGAGGACCGAGGAGAGGAGGAGGAGGAGGCCTGGGAGGCATCGGGCGACGGCGGAGCGACCGTGGGGTGAGTAATTATTAATCGTTTATTATTTTCTTCCTTTCGGAGTTTAATTCCGGCGTATGCGAGAAAAGATGTCACGTCGCGAACGTCGCGTCTCTTTTAGAACCATTCTATACCGTGCGTCGCAAACGCTCCGTCGCCAGTCGCCGAACGATGGAAACTGCTAATTGAAAAATGAAAAGTGTTATTTCCGATTGCGCTTATAGTTTGTGGTTGTCGAAAGAGAGTTGGCGAACTTTTAACTTTCTGGTGACAGCAACTGGCAATCGGCAATCGAAAATAGCACTTTTTAACTATTAGCAATTGCCGTCTTTTGCGACGGCGACGGTGCGTTTGCGACGTATTGTAGAATGGTCTTTATTTACACGGCTGTGGTACTACTTGCGATTTTCCGCGCATTAATTATGCGAACGAGATTAATAATGCGAAAATATATGCGGCCACTTGCGCCGACCGCGATTGTTTCTTGTATTAGAATTTTTAAATCAGATATTTGTTAAAATAACGTTTCAAAAATTTTTAACGCGGGCACGTTAATTTTACTTCAAGTATCAATTATTCTGGACGTTGTTTTTAACGTAAAAATATTTCTACGTTACAGATCAACGCAGTATTACAACTCCGCTGTTGCGCATCGGCCGGTGAGTAATTTTTTTAATTTTAATGTCGAGGCAATGGATTTGTAAAAATTTATATTACAAATGTAAACAAAATGTACGTATATGAGAAATGAGATATTATAAAAGAGTCAGAAACAATCTTTTTCTAACACACTCAAATTTATTAAACATTATATCAAAATTTTTAATCTAAAATGATAAAATTAATGTAGCAAAGTATTTTGTATTACTTAATCTAATGAAATATTTGAATACATTATTTATTCTTACAGTTATTAGTTATTACAGAAAAAATTAAGACATTAGATTAAGAATATAAAAATATGTTACAAATGAATTAATATATTACAATCTATTGCCTCCAAATGGATGGGCTCGGAAATGGATAGACTCTATAGAGCCTCTAGAGTCTAGAAAAATTTTTTATAACTTATGTAAATAAAAGTAGGCTGTGAATTCACGGTGGCGCGAGGCAGCGCGTCGTTCGCGCATCAAAAACAAGCTTCAGTTAACTTTTGTTATTGCCCGAAATTTTCGACATTATGTAAGGTAGATTTACGTTGAATATTCGTACGTAATATTCGTTGAATATTTCGTTGAATATTCGCGTTCCTCCTGTTTCAAACAAACTTCGGTGAATGGAGACTAAAATATAATTATAGTTTACCCGGGAACAATCACTTTATTTTATTTTTGCATAAACGGTTGCCTGGGGTTTTTTACATCACAGTCATTGTTGTTAATTACATATTGCATATTTTTTATTGTTCTATAACGAGTTCTATAATTTTTGGTGTTTGAGGACAGTATGTATATAGATTTATTCAATATTTTCCGGAAAAAAAATAAGAGAAACGAAAAAATATTTAAAAAACGGAAGAAGCATACACATTAAAATTACTGTGAGCTTTATTTTTTCGATACTGAGGGTGTAAAAATTACCCCGGGTGATCAGTCTTGGATTAACGTAATTATGAAGGTATTTCTCGTTTTAAATATATAAGTATAAAATACAGGTGATATTCGAATAACACGGTACTTGAATCGCACGGAGTGCGATATCTCGAATAGCACGATAAAAAATTGCGACAATTTTTAAAAGTTTTTTTTTATAATCCCTGGAAACCAAATGCCCAATTTTATGTGGATGTGGAGTTTTGAATTGCACGGTTTTCAATAGCAACGTGATCTCCAAAATTGTATGAATTCTAAATCTCGAATTCCTGTATCGTCTAAAATTTCATACATATACTGAGTGTGCCACAATTCGCAGTATTAATTTTGATGACATATTTCTAAGCAGAAAATAAGACAAAAAATTTAAGGCAAATATATCGACACTGTAATACGAATTTTATGTTATTTAAATCGATTACTGTAAATGCTTTCCATTTGAAAAGTATTACAGTTCCGATATTTTCGTTTTAGAATTTTTGTCATATTTTATGCTCAGGTATATATCATTAAAATTACGATTACGAGTTTTATGGGACTGCTTATATTTAGAAATATACTTAAATTAATTTTGTGAATATGGTTTATTATCGTTTCACATTTACGCTTTGTTTCATCAAAAGTAGCAATTAATTTCGTTTAATTGCAAATTTCCATTAGAAAAGGATTAAATTATTTGTTAACAGTTAAATTTAATTAAATTTCAAATTAGATCATGTTACTGACAATGAGAAGATATTTATAATTGGCCTGTTCGTTTTCGCTGCACTTCTGAACTAGTGCAATAAGTTAGAATGAAA